>NC_079172.1:61210150-61267650 GCF_947568905.1 Ostrea edulis | reverse complement strand
TTTGTATTTTCTCTTTGAATGCACTATTAACATCAATCATTAACGGGTGTGCTGGATTTGTTTACACTGTTGTACTCTTGGTGTAGTCAATTTACACCATATTATAATTACCCTGGTAAGTGCAATTTGATTATAGATGTAGGTGGTGTACACCAAAAAGTGTAATTCTTAATAGCTACATGTATATTGATAACGGAAAAGTGCACTTATTGTCAGTGTAGATGAATCAAGCGTGCTCTATGAGTTTTAATTTGTAACATACAATGTAGATGACTAATTTGGTTATATCTTGGGTACACAGGTCACCTGACTAATTTGCTTAGATATACACAGGTCACCTGACTAATTTGCTTCGATATACACAGGTCACCTGACTAATTTGCTTCGATATACACAGGTCACCTGACTAATTTGCTTAGATATTCACAGGTCACCTGACTAATTTGCTTCTGTATACACAGGTCACCTGACTAATTTGCTTCTATTTAGATACATTATAGACATGCTGGGTTTTGCTCTCATTTAGTTGTAAGTAATATACTTACCTCTCTGCACCTCTGAAATATACAAGTCTGGCTTTGTCCGTTAACACACTTGTATTGTCTATGGTAAACAAGTCGGTTGTGCTGGCTAACTAATTACTGTGTACAGGGAAATATTTGCCCCCGTTTTATTTTGCCTTCATTGTCAGTGGTTGAATTTAAGACTGGGTTAAACTGTTTTCTCTCATAATTGTTTCTATTTTTTAACATAACTGTTTCTGGGTGACTTTAATCCATCTGCAAGCGTAGAAGAGCAAAAATAAGACGAGGCAAAACTAAACCTGTGTACAGTAAACCATGTGTAAAGTTAAACACAGTCAATTTGCTGCATTTCCTTGTCTTTGTTCGGAGCTTGTATCCCTGACTATATATAGCACAATATTTAGAAAAAAAATCACTGAATATAACCTGCAATTGTCAATTTTCCAAACCTATGTGAAATATCTTCCATTTTTTGAAATTGACATTATCATTATAATGAATGTAATGATTATATTGCACTCTTGCAGTATGTGATTGTTACGGGTATAAATAAAACTCATGGAGACAGTACCTAGGAGTGAAATTTTACTGGGAAGGGGATGATTAATACATGTACGTTATGATTTGTTTAATCTGCAGGGCAATGCGGAGGAAACAGAAAGTAAGAAGAGAGACAAGGCCTATCTTGTGGGGAAATGGCACAATTTCGATGTCAGGTGATTTCCTTTCTCTAATTTGTAAAATTGTATGACCTCATGCAATCTGATTGAAATTGAGACTTAAATTTTTCATTCTCCTTTGCATTTTTGAGGAGTGGAATTTACTGAGACTGTTTTTAATTAGATTGGTATGATTGTGATGGATTTCACACATATCTAAGAAATAAATGCATACTAGGTTCTTTGTATTTTTTTTTGGGGGGGGGGGGGATATGAACAATAGAAGCAAGTTTGCAAGTACAAGCTATCACTGGGTTGTATACTGTACGACATGTTTCATATCAATTGTTAGGCTGTTAAGATTACTCCATTTACCAGAACAAAATATAGGGCTCGCGTCTTATGTGACCAGTCAACTAGGCACCTGATCCCACCTCTGGTACTTGTATACTCAGGGGTCCTGCTTTGAATTTTGCACTCTTTATAGGATCTGTGAGCTTGCTCACTGTCATCTTCACTTATTTATGGTAATTATGAGAAATTACTCCATCTCTCTTGTTTTTATAGTACCCCAGTAATACATGTACATTCAACAATATGGATATTTATAACATCTTATGATCAATAGGTCAGAACATGATACCTTACTAATATGTGGAAGTCCAGTGCTTTTATCACAATATCATATACTGAAACAGCAGTAGCTTTTTACTGACAAAATATTGCTAGATTAAGTATTTCTGGTTAATATCAGTTGAAAAGTTTTTGATTCAGAAACATTTTGATAATTATGCATTTGTAAAACACAATATGGAATCTACAAGATTCCTCAAAGATATTTTTGATAATGAAGAAATGAATTTCATATTTAAGAATACATGAGGGTATGAACTGCAATGCTTCACACCAGCACTCTTCATGAAGTGCATTAGCACTGTATGAAAAGTTGTGAAGTGTTGCAGTTCATTCCCTCATGTACATGTATTTTCAAAATGGAAATTTATTTCTTGTATTCACATTCTACTTTCATTTCTGTCAGAATTCTCAGTCCTTAAAATAGATGTACTTTATTAATTTTCATACACACATTATTAACAACTACAGCGCATTCATGAGAAAGTCCCCATCATTACAATTTGTAAAGGTATCAAAGGCAAAAACATTGGAAATGTAAATCTTGGATTGTAAGATTTGACCCTGATCTTAGATTGTAAGATTTGACCCTGATCTTAGATTGTAAGATTTGACCCTGATCTTAGATTGTAAAATTTGACCCTGATCTTAGATTGTAAGATTTGACCCTGAAGGGAATGCTTAATCTAGTACATCAGTACATGTCTGAAAATATATGCTAAAGTACATGTATAGAAAAACAATTGGTTGCCAACTACATCTTTAATATATGTTTTAAGGTATAACAATTACTGCAGATAGAGTGATTTTTGTGGGGACCCAGGTTTGAATACATGTAGGTCGTCAGTACCCATAGGTTGAAATTTTTGGGGCCCTTCACCAGTAATGGTGACGTCTCCATATCAGTGAAAAGTTCTTGAGCTGTACGTTACATGATATACAACCATGCAACCAACCATTTCATCTAATAGCAACATCTAGGGAAAATATAATGACTAATTATTATAATTGTAATGAAACAGTGTGTTATCTCAGATGCCATGAACATATTTTGCTGGATAATTTTAGCAAGTTGCACAGGATGGTCACCTTTAGATAATTTTTTTTCTCTGTTTCAGAATATTAAAACCAATTTTAACTCACAGTCGACCAACACTGATGGAAACATTACCGGCTTGTTGTATGCCGCTTGCCAGATTATTAACAACAGAGGAACAGATGGCAGAGGTGAGTGTATGTTGAGTTAGTCTTGACGTTCATTGTTCATCAATTCTCAGTCAGATTAACTCTTGCTGACCAGAAAAAGATAGATAGGATACCGAACAGTTGGTAATTTTGGTGTCAGGAAAATTTGGCAAATTTTTCTATAAGAATGTTTTAGAAAATGTTTGTGTTCTAGTTTTTGGCAGATTTTCATTTCATCCAATTCAGATATCTATGAACAGATATATTGGTTCTTTTATAGGGGGGGTTGGGGTTGTCACCTGCCAATTGTACTATACATGTAAGTCTGCCATGAGACGTGTTTGATTGTACTTCTGTCTGTCACATATACATGAAGAATCTGTTACCTTAAACATATACAGATACATATTGGTAGAAACATTTCAACCTTGCCTAATTTTCATTGACATTTTCCTTTTGTATCACTGTAAACTCGTGTTACAATATCTTCATTTTACATTTAGCTCATTTTCTTGGAACATCATGAAGGATGTCTTCGTACAACTGCATGTTCATTCATTACTCATCTTTGACAGGAGGGCATTGTGAACAGCTCTTCTCGTCTTATTTCTTGGGCAGATTTAGCCATGTAGGATTGATATTTATCTGATATACAGGGTAGGTCACACATTGAGGAGGATTCCGATACAGACATGATAATTGACCACAGAGAGCTGTCCATTGGTGAGGGAAGCAGTAGTAATATAAGCGCTGCCGCCACCCCACAGCCAGACTTCCAGCAAGTCGAAATTCACAATCCAGCCAATCAGGTAAAGCCTCTGATTCAAATTAACCAATGGCTTCATTTATGAAGGTGGTTCCAGCCAATCGGGTATTTGTAGGCACTGATTCAAATTAACCAATAGCTTCATTTAGAAAGGTGGTTCCAGCCAATCACATAAAGTCACTGATTCAAATTAACAAAATGAATGAATTCATCTCTAAAGGTCAAGTTCATGATATAAACAGGGCCCAGTTGTACGGAAGATAGTTAAGTTGAATTGGCTGTTAATTAATGTATATTTAATTAACACTACATTTGTATATGACTGTCATTTTAAAGTTAACTAACCTTTGTCAACTGGGTCCAGCAAATCAAGCAAATTAAGACAAATACATGTATATTTAGATTAAGCAATACTTTTGTTTATAAAGCTTTTAGTTGTTCATTTCAATCATTACAAGTAAACCTAGAATTTCTCATCCCAGCCAATTAGGAAGTGCAAAACATTAGTTAAACCAATGGTCTGGTTTCCACAACTTGTTTTAGCCAAACAGGTAACTTCTTGAGTTTAAGAATTAGTTTTATAAACTTTTTGTGTTTAGTAAGAACAGAAATTATACAGAATTTATTGTTGTTGAGATCGTATTTTCTGTCTTATTTGTTGTGCATGCTGTTGATAATTTTCCAACACGTTACCATGGTTACCAGGTGAATAAGTGTTAGAGTAGCGATTATACAAGCGTTACAATGTAAGATTTAGTAGGAAAAAAAT
The DNA here is from genome assembly GCF_947568905.1 of Ostrea edulis. NCBI lineage: Eukaryota > Metazoa > Mollusca > Bivalvia > Ostreida > Ostreidae > Ostrea > Ostrea edulis. Next base: position 61,263,114 of record NC_079172.1, on the reverse strand, counting down.
TACTGGCTGTCTTTCGCAAAATTTTTACAATTTTAAAGTGTAGTAAAATTAGGTATGGATTTTGATTCCTGTGCTATGAAATGAAATTAAAATTCTTTAGACCATGGAGCCCTTTTGATATGTTTCATAGAGCCATGAGTTAGTATGCTTAAGGTCATATGCGATGTTTCCATATAATATTTTGTGACAATTCAGATACAAATCACTTGCATTCCATCTTGTTTATACAAAAAAAAATTAGGTATATTACCAGGTTTGTTTTAGAGTTAGCAAGTTTTGATAGTTCCTGGTTGTGGCAAGCAAAAAAGTACCATGTATTACAAAAGGTTGTATATTGACATTACTGAGTCATTGTAGCAAAAAAGGTGAGAGAAAAAATCTCTGTATCAATTGGAGATCAACCCCTGGACCATTACTAGTTTATAATTAATTTAACGACTGAGCTTAACCATATCGTATAGTAATATTATTACAATATAAACTTAAACCTTTCTCAGAAATCATAAGAATCTCTTCATTTGGAGTAAGTTGATGAAAAAATAGTTTTCAAAAAAATGGCAGAAACGTCGCTCATGACCTTAATGGTATACTGATAATTTGCATGTACATGTATATATTTTTTTTCTATGATGAAATTGTCCCAGAAAATCTTCAACATTGCGATATGCACTAATACGAGTGAGCAGATTTCGCCTATATTTTCATTGTTTTTAAAAAATATCAGAATAGTATCATTTGGAATGATTTTTAATTAGGAAATTATAATGAGTATTAAACTGCACACAGGGCCTGACTTGGAACTTAACATTTCATGCATGCATGGTTTTCAAAAACATTTTGCAGTATACTTTTTATAGTATATTTTCAGAAATGGCTACTTAATTTTTAGAAATCACTGTGTTGAATATTTTAAGCACAATGCCCAGTTTATACGCCAATGATAATTTATGGGATTTGTCATATTCATTATAATATGCTGCATAGGATATGTACAGATTGTCAATTTTAAACGGATGTCACTTTGATATCATTTAAGGTCGATCGATCCTCATGTGACTTATCAATAATAATGGTTAAAAGTGTAAAAACTGTATTAATTTCCATTCAATATAGTTAAATTTAAACAATAACCATAGAAAATGTGTATGTTGCCACATTTTTAAAGATGTCAGATATAAAAAAAAACGGAAGTATATGTTAACATCAGAAAATCACACATTTTCGTTGTACAGAAGAATTAAAATCGATAAAATCTTGTTGAAATGACAAATTTTAAATGTCAACAGTTTAAGAAAACTGTTAATTCATAAATATGTATAAATTAATTGTGGATATTAGGGAAATCATGCATAATAGACATGCAGTAGGAGAAATACCAGCATAGGAGTTATTGCCCGTTACAACATTTTTTTTAATTATAAAGAATTGATTATCTATAGAAAATATACACTTTTTCAATATCAATAGTTTACCAAATTTTTTATTTTATGTAGTAAATAAAATTCCTCTGAAGATATATTTCTTTCATTCGCAAAGTTTAATTTGATAAAGATTTTTGCAAAAACCTGACATCACACGAGGATCGATTAACCTTGATAAGCCTACAATACATGTAATACTATATAAAAGAGTGAAGATAACAAACAGCGATCAATCTCATAATGCTGCAAAGAATGCAAATAAGTGTAAGGCAAACACGAACACCTGAAAACGCCAGAGGTGGGATATCAGGTGTCCAGGAGGAGTAAGCATCCCCTGTTGACCGGTCACACCCACCGTGAGCCCTATATCTTGATCAGGGTAAATGTGGTAATCCATAGTAAAAGAAAAGATGGCCTTTAAATTAAAATGAAATGTGTCTTGGACAGCATTTGACATAATGGTACATGTAAATTAAATCATTATATCGACCATATATAGAATTTGCGAAATGCTGACTTTAAATGAGACTTTTGAAACACCTGTAACATCAACTTATTTGTCAGTAGCCTGGCCATATAGTTCTGAAATTTTTCAGCATGTATCTATAAATTGTGTTAAAATTTGAATGAAATCTGTTCATAAATTTTTGTGTATATCTGCATGTCTATTTTTTCTGGGGAGGAGGGAGGGTCAATCCTGGTAGAAGTTACTACTACCAATAGCCTGCAACATTTACTATTCAGAATCTTGATACAATAATCATAACTCAAATGACATGCATGCAAACACAATACTGTTTTTGAAATATATTAAGTTCATCCTGTTAGCATCGTTTATGATATGCTTTGATAGTGAATTTTGAATTTCATAAATCTCAACAGATTTCTGGAAACTGCAAATTTTACAAATTAATATTTTTAGAAGAACTGAAGAATATCTCAGCTTTTATGTTTTGTTTTTATAGTAGTCAAGCCAGACTCGCACAGTGTATGTTAAAAGTCTATTTAGTTTAATTTTAATTCTGTTTGTTTCTGATTAATGCACAGTTTGAATTTTTTTTCTTTTTAATTGGCTGATGGTTTACACTTTCTTTTTCTTTGGAGGTGGATGTTCATAATTTTCCAATTGACCTTCATACTCAAACTTCCTCTGTCTCAAGTGATGATCAACCTTTGACCCCATGACCTTGACCTTAATGCCTCAAACTTTCCTCTGAAAATGCTACAAATGCACTGCAAGTAAGATTCATAGCTTGATTGTAACAAAGCTATATAATCTACCAAAGAATATTAATATCGAGCTCACTAATACATAACCCCTGAGTGTAACCTACAGCATATTGATAACTTCTTGCTCTCCTGGTTTAAAACTTGAGTATAAATGTAATGAAATAAGATATTTGTTTATTGATATAAATATACATGTTTATGACTAGAAATATACAATGTACATGTTTATTAATATGAATATTAACCTGTACTACATGTTTATGAATATTCAGTGACATGTTTATAGGTCTATATGAATATTCATGTTTCTGAATATAAGTCTACATGTTTATGAATATGGATTGACATGCTTACACAGTTACACTGAATAGTATTCATTGGCTATTATATTTGAATGATGTTAGGTTGACCTAAATACAAGTTTTACATCAACTGTTTATGTAAATTTTTAAAATAAAAGTTGCAGAATATGAAAAATGAAAATGTAATATTTTGAAGGTGAAATTTATTGGTTTTAGCTCATCTGCTTTATTCACCTAATGTGTTTTAATGACAATTAACACTGTTAAAACAAATCTGCAAAACCGATTCAATTACTATTGAATTAGGCTTGGTTTATATTGGTGGTGTATTAATTAGACCACGGCTTTTATAGGGTGTTTTGTGTATATGGGTTAGCAAGCTGACGGCCATCTTTGCCACAGGACACCATACCTATGAAAATAAGCTCCACCCCTCACCTGTGGGTTTCCACTAGTCAAAAATCTCATCCTCGAAGCTTATAATTAACATTCCTATACAATTTCAACATAATGATTTTTAAATTTGACCGTTTCCACAAAAAGTTGTTCAAGTTCTCAGTCTATCATATTAATGAAGAATTCTCAAAAAAAAAATAATTTATTGATATGATAATCTACACTGGCAAATCTTTATATATATACCATAATTATATACATAATGTGCATTAAATAGAATGAGAGAGAGAGAGAGAGAGAGAGTCAGCTTTTGTTAGAATGACCTACCATTTCATGCTCACCATTCACTTCCTGTTGATACCCATAATGCAACTGTTGTAAATGACAACTCAGTCCCAGTATTAATTTGAGCCAGCTTATTCATGTACAGTAAAACACACTTATAACAAACACGCTTATAGTAAATTCACACTTATTGTGAAGTATGATATTCATTCCCCTATGAGAGGAAAATAATGAAATTTTACTGGATATCACAAAGTTTATCTAATAACAAACTGTTGTTTTGCTGGCTCTTGAGGTTTGCTATAATCATGTTTTACTGTATAGATATAATATGACTTTGTTTTTGTTTAATTTTGTTTTTTGTTTTTTGTTTTGGTATAGTTGTGAAATTTCACAAAATTTGAAGGTATATCAATATTTTGACTCTTGTAAATTTGGTAATTTCATCTACTAAGCTCCTATAAAAATGTAAAAAAAAAAAAAAAAAAAAAAAAAAAAAAAAACACCCACAAATTTAGTGATTATTTATCAATTTGGAACCTCTTGTCAAAATTTATGTAGTCAAAATTAGCACCCTTCTGAAAACAAAAACATATATTGCATGTCAATTGCTGTTTAATTGTAGAATGTTTAGAATTGATCATTATTATTTTGCTGAATGCTTGATTTGGATTTTTGCACTTTTGGGTTTTGTAGTATAACCCTCTTGTCACTAGCGGATCCCATTTTATTTATTTTAGTTCATTCCATTCAGCTTTTATATATTTAGTCCACCCATTTCTTGTCCACTTTATTGTAAATATAATGAAATGTTAGGGAAACAGTGTTATAGTGCATGTAGGTATCTGTAGCAAAACATTTGTAGCAATTAAAAAGTGTTCACTTGCATACAAACTGAAGCTAGTGGTGGCCAAAAACTGCAATCTTTATGCAACACTTTTTTAAATTTTGTACTTTGCTAGGGAAAAATTTCCCTTTTGTGAAGACCAACTTGCGTACGTTAAAAACCACAGGCAATTGCATCGCTTGGGGTCGAATTTACTATATTTATATAGTAAATTCGACCCCAAGCGATGCAATTGCCTGTGGTTAAAACCAAAATTAGTTATAGAGACTGCCTGTGATGTGAAGTGTGTTTCCTCTATCACGTTAAATCTACTATAATATATACATGTATCAATTAAGCATAATAAGGATAATGAAAAACAAAATAATTACAGGATTAATAATTTTGGGATGTGGAAAACAAGAGTTGTATTTAGCAGTAGCATATAATTGTATGCATATGTTAATAAGAATTTAATTTAATAATTTTGTTGTAGATTACTAACAGTCTGTATCATTTGTATGCTTGCATGTAACATATTTTATGTGTTTATTTGCCTTATTTTCAGTTACAAGAAAGAGCCTAACAAAAGGTACTAAAGTTCAATATCTTCACAATTCCCTCAACATACGGTTCATTTTTCATCAATTACAACATTGTCCACCAATCACAGATGTGTCCTGTAGCAGATCTCGATCATTGTCTGTCACTGTGAAATAAATCCTCAACAAACCAAAACACACAAGCTCAAGGCCATCGTTTGTCTACCATAGACACCTTATTGTAAATATTTACAACACAACAAGCCCTCTTGTAAATATCTACAACACAACAAGCCCTATTGTAAATATCTACAACACAACAAGCCCTATTGTAAATATCTACAACACAACAAGCCCTCTTGTAAATATTTACAAAATAACAAGCCATGTTGTAAATATCTACAACATAACAAGCCCTATTGTAAATATTTACAAAATAACAAGCCCTATTATAAATATGTACAACACAACAAGCCCTCTTGTAAATATTTACAAAATAACAAACCATGTTGTAAATATCTACAACAAAACTAGCCCTATTGTAAATATCTACAACACAACAAGCCCTATTGTAAATATTTACAAAATAACAAACCATGTTGTAAATATCTACAACACAACAAGCCCTCTTGTAAATATTTACAAAATAACAAACCATGTTGTAAATATCTACAACACAACAAGCCCTACATGTACTAGATGTCTACAACACAACAAGCCATAATTGTAAATATTTGTAGCACAACTACATGTCGATCTCTTGTAAATGGCTTCAACATAGTTAGCCCTGCTGTAGATATTTACAACATGACAAGCCCTATTGTAAATATCTACAATATAACAAGCCCTCTTGTAAACAAGGCCTGTTGTAAATATCTACAACTTGTAAACAAACCCTGTTGTAAATATCTACAACTTGTAAACAAGCCCTGTTGTAAATATATCTACAACTCAACTTATGACAACACCCAGGGTGTCAACAGTCTAGTAAAAACAATTCTAACCTAAGACTTTTAACAGTAGTAGTAAATGTTCCTTGTCCAGGTGATAATACATGTAATTTTATTCATGTTTTATTATGATTTTCTATTTTGCTTGTTTATTAAATTTAATGACTTTAATGCTAATCATGTAATGCTAATTATTTGTTGTTATTGTTCGTGCAGTTTAACATGATGATACTAATTTTTGAATACATAATTTATAGTGTGTCATATTAATTTTGAAGTACTGAAGACATTTGCCAAAGATTTTGAAATTTAGCTCTCAGACTTTCCCAAACTTTTTTCTCTTTCCTTTCTTTCATTCATATTATTACAATAATGCAGCTGTTAATGAATGTATTCTACATTTTGATTGGCTGATGCAGTGCTTGAGGACAACACTTGATACACTTTACACACTAGAAATACAGATTGAAGTGTTTTAGCAGTATGAGTGATCTGCCCCTTATTCATTTTTATAGCATTTGTTTTCTAAATGTCTATAGTGGGGACAGGCCTTGGAATAGTCAAGAGGTCTTACGAACCAGAGATCAGTATTAACAAAGAATTAGCTCGTTAGAGTGGGTCTGATTCCTATTGGGAACTTTACACTTCTCATTTTCTATTTTACAAAATTTGAATTTTCTAAGATTTTTCTCTCTCTTGAAAACCAGCATGGATGCCCTATCTTTTCATTTTTATGTGAGTGACACAATCGGTATGAATATTAGGTAAAATGATACATGTATTTCCAGTTAATACTGGGTTTTTGACTGTTCATGCCAGCTTTAACCATCTTCAAAAAAGGGGAGGGGGGGGGGGGATGTCCTATGTACAGCTTTTTACTTAAGTTGTGATTACATGACTAAAAGCATTTAATATGACTTCATAAATGTTAATAAAATACTTTAATTATTCAGAATTTTGTAGTGGTCAGGGTTATAGGGACCGTGGATATTGGCAGAGTGCTATCGACAGTGGTTAGGGTAACTTAATTGCTAATAATGCAGGGGTCCCAAATTTGATTCCTGGTCTGACCATAATTTTTTTCCTTTCCTCTTACACATGGAATTTTTGGCACAATGAGTTGTTGAAAAATGGATTCTGCTTTTAGTCAGATGTGGAAATTGTCTCTACACCTTTCTTTCTTTTAAGATAAATCATGTGTGAAAAGAGAAAATATCTTTGGAAAAGTCATATTGAATAATGATATTTCAAGATGAATGAGATGCGGGAAAAAAGATGAATATAAAGCTACTGTTAGATTTAAATAATGTGACTAATAGCTAGTTTGTTTCTGTATTTTAGGTAAAGGAAGTGGGTTCAGAGGGAGGGGGTGTCTATCAACAGAAGAACATTTGTGTGAATATTCCAGGGTCCTCTGGAGACAGAGTTTGATCACAAGGAAAGACAACTTTTCCATCATTACTGGTGAATCTTAAGCACTTGGAGGTCAAAATGTTTTTTTGGTAGATATTTGAATTTGTTTTAATTTATGCACTAGAGGAAGTTATTCTTTCATCTGGAGCTGGTGATGCAGGGCGTTTTGTGCCTCAGGTACATTGCATTGGTACACACATGCCAATAGAACACAGGCCGGTCCAGATCGGATTGCAAAACCTTGAACAATTTTCATTTAATTTATAGATTCTTGGAAGGAAAATATTCCAACCGCTTTACCTGATGTCTGTTTTGCTTGGCAGCAATTTCAAAGTTATAATGGCCATAATGATTGAATTTAATTCATATAATTCAGATGCATGTTTTTCTTTTCTTCATCTGTTTAAAGTTGTGAAATGTCCATTCCATATTTGTTGTGACTGGCTTTCATGTGCTGCCAGAGTGTTTATATTGAACAAAATATTGAGTGACAGAACGGAAAATGATGGCCGTTGTCCAATCCAGTCCACGCCCCTGCCCTGTGATTTACTGATCCTGACGTATGTAGATGTATTGGATGTGAGGTGTTCAGTATGTACTTCTCGTCGTTATGAACCATGTCATGTGGTCAGATCGAACCCTTCTCGTCGTTATGAACCATGTCATGTGGTCAGATCGAACCCTTCTCGTCGTTATGAACCATGTCATGTGGTCAGATCGAACCCTTCTCGTCGTTTCTATTTTAAAGTTGCTGGAGTTTAAAACTTGTATTCACTCTTCCTCAGATACTGAGGATTTTCCATTTACATATACTTGTACTTGCATATGTATTTTGTATGAATTGTTTGATTGCAATGTTTAAACACTTCTTTTAAGATCTGTTACTAAATGTACATTAGTGCAAGTACCTAGCTTAATTATATGTACATGTAACTTTGTAGGTGTAAGCCAAAAATTAAGATGAACACACTTTGAGTATAGTACTGTGTATGAAGTATAGAGGTACTGATACATGTACATGTGTATCATACAATTTTTTAATGATTGATGTTTGATTTTGTTAAAGGGACACAGATTCAAGTTTTGTTTTTCACTTTTAATGATAAAAATCCACTGTGTTTTAAAGGTTTCACAAAAAATTAAGGTTATACAATATATCGCAGAAGCTTATTTTAGGGAGTTTATTATTTGTTTTGTAAACCATGACTGTGTGGTATGTTATTGTTTACAAAGTTTTCAAAAGAAATGGATATCGATCTAAGTTTATTTTATCTATCACATTTCAAGTATCATTTAGGTAATATGTGTCATCTGAAAGTTAAATTTGTGACTGCTCAAAATTAAGATGCTGTAAATTACAAAATTAACATTTCACTGGTTTGTTTGTAAACATAAAAAGACCTGAGTCTTGGTTTACATAACACAGAGGTATTAGGCTAAAACATTGCTCATATCCTTGCTTTCAAGAAGGTCAAAATTTTGGCTATCAACATTAATGAATGGAATTTTTAATTTTTATGAAAAACATTTAAAAAAAATAAAATAAAAATAACCTTGAACCAGTCCCTTTAAGGAGAATTACAGATTTACATGTAGCAATGTTTGATTATGTTAATGAGTATGTTAATGAGGTCATCATTGAAAGAGAATTGATAATGGTACACGACCACTATTTGTGTTGTTGTTGCCAATTGTTTTTGAAGGATTCATAACATATTTTAAGCAATTATTATGATACAAATTATTTCTCTCGTCCAAATGTTCATTCTTCAAGTCAAACAGTATTATCTATCGAGCAGAGTTGTTCCGGAATATGTTTTAAAACCGTGTGCATGTACATGTTGGCAGTACCTATATTGATAGTTTCCTTGGAAATGGTTTCCTAAGGATAGGATACCCAAAACAATTTGTTATCGAATTTTGTAGAACTATTTAAATGTTTTGATATTGCTAAAAATCCATATTTACCACAAAGTTATCCTATGAAACCACCTTCATTTTTGTATTATTCACAAATCTTTTATTGAAAATTATTGGAAAAATATTACCCAAAAATTCAAATTCAAAAATGTCTTTATTGGTGCATTTTATGTATTAATGACCAAGTACGTTGTTTGATCAAATGATAGAAATCTTCACAAAAAACAGCTAACTCTACTTAATTTGATGCATTTAAAATCTTGGGCATCCTAGACCTTATAGAATGCAGGGCAAAACGTTTATATAAAACACAGAAACTGTAATACATAAACAAATATTATGTATTTGTGATTCATTTGTGTAAAGAATTGAAGGTGATATTTGAAAGTGATATTTGCCCAAACTTATAATTTCTTTATTTACAGTGGATAAACCTTGTACATGTAGGTGTGGTTAGCTTAGCTAGTGCATGTACACCGACACTGTCGTTATTGAATGGTCAGTTGTGATAGATATTGCATGCATTCCCACATACATGTAGAATCATAATGTTCCTAAAGGAAACATTTTTGTAATATCTTAATTGCCAGTTTTTGTGAGTTTTTTTTTTTTTATTTGTTTGCTAATTATCTTTGTGATAGTGTCAAAATGTTACATAATCATGCCAGCAAATTAAATAATGGCAGAATTGTGGGTATAAGAATTCTCATTTAATTTTCATTTATACTTGACCTATGTGTAAGGTTGATGTTTATTCACTTTGATATATACATATATTATTGTATATCTCTTTATACAAAATTTTATTTATATATAGTATGCATGGTGATTAAGAACATTTACCCACAATAAATGTGTATGTGTAATGCCCCCACCCCCTTTATACAATGTAAACACATGTTTATTTTATATCTCTAGTATGATGAAAACAAAAAAATAATGACATACAGATTGATCAGTCCATCAAGTATAACTTGAAAGTCACAAATAATTTACATATACTTCTCTTGAAAAGTCTCTTTAAAATATTTCAATACAAATCCATCGCCCTTCTTTCTATAGATTTTCATGAACTTTGTATCTGATTGTTGAGATCCTCGATTTGCATTGATGTATTTAATTTAGTTGAACCAGTGGTTTAGTTACAATATTTAGCCAGATTGTTGGAGAGGTCAGTGTTTGAATGCACAAGGTCAATTCATCTTTCAACATATTCAACAATTACATTCACTCTCATAAGTTACATTCACCACCAAGAATTACATTTCCCATATACAATATTACATTCACCATCAAGAATTAGATTTCCCATATACAATATTACATTCACCATCAAGAATTACATTTCCCATATACAATATTACATTCACCATCAAGAATTACATTTTCAGTTAACAATCATATTCACTATATACAGTTACATTTACCATTATATACAGTTACATTTACCATTATGTAAAATTGCATTTACCATTATGTAAAATTGCATTTACCATAATTTACAGCTAACAGATAACATATTCATTTATCGTAGAAAATTACATTTTCACAGTTAACAATCATAGTTACTGTCAACAATTCTATATCTACCATATACAGTTACATTTAACATATTCAATTGCATTTACCCTAGACAATTACATTTACTGTAAATAATTACATTAACTGTATAAAATTACATTAAGAATTAGTTTAAACATATTTTATTGAAAAACTCAATAGGATCGGGCAACAGGCATAGCCTATGTAAGCCCTCTCCCAAATACAAAGATATGATTGATAAACTGGATTCTTTGAAGATGTGACAGTATTGTAATGAGGTTTACATGAAAATAGTTAATACGAGTTTTGCAGAATTTTGCTATGAAGTGATTTTTTTTTTAGATCAACATGTTAACTTTGCCAATTTTTATCAATACATCAAGAATTACATTTACTGGTAGCTTATTGCACATACATGTAGTTTTACCTAATTATCAATTAATTTTATTTGTTTGGTAAATTGTATGCACTGTGTAGTCTGCCTTCTATCCTTGTTTGCCCAACTCTCTATACTGTATAGCTTATAGGTCACAGTTCATTATCTTTACCGTTATAGGAGTTAAGAGATTGATCACTGTTCGTTATCTTCACCTTTATAGGAGTTAAGAGATTGATCACTGTTCGTTATCTTTACCTTTATAGGAGTTGAGAGATTGATCACTGTTCGTTATCTTCACCTTTATATGAGTTATGAGATTGATCACTGTTCATTATCTTCACCTTTATAGGAGTTAAGAGATTGATCACTGTTCATTATCTTCACCTTTTATTCAGTATGCACTCAGTCTAGTTGTCTCTGGCCTTTGGTTGTGACACACGGTCTCTGAACAGTGTTGTTGAGTTTTATTAGAATTCATGTCTTTCAGTTTTGAACATAGAACCTGGATACTTGTTTGTAACAACATTAAAAAGAAAGGATTTGAATGCATTTCTATTTCATCTTGCTTACAAATTCAGAAGATTTACATGTATTGATTAAGCCACTGTAAGCTATCACACATGGTGTTTTAGTCTATATAATTATTCATTAAACCACAACAATAAAGATTTCTACATGTATTTTACAATCTGGCTGCATGTATAGGAATCTACTGAAATATGCATGTAGTATGTCAAAGACTCCTTTCCATAAAAAGGTGTAGTTTATTTTCAAATTTAAGATGTCATTTATTCCTTGGCTCAGTAATATTTGCAGACCACGAAACACTGAAAAATTATTTGAATTGGTGCAGGATACTCAACTCACACAAATGTCAGTTTATTCATCAGAGCGCTGTTCTCCTTGCGAATATTTGTTTTGGGATATTTATAGTTATTACCCCCCCTAGGGATATTAACTTGCTTGTTAGTCAGTCTGTTAGATGGTTTGACCTTTGACCTTGTGTTAAAGATTTGAGTCGTCATAATGGAAAACGTTCACTCCCAGACGCTTGATTTTTATCGGTGGTTAGCTGAACGCTTGAATCAAATGTAAACAATATGGCGAACCGCTATTTCGCACTGACGGTGGTGCAGTTGAAGAAGGAGCTTGCCTGTAGAAACGCCACGACGCAAGGAAGGAAGATAGATTTAGTTAGACGGTACATTTAACTTCTTTCTTCTGCTGTTTTACCGAAAAGTTTCATTTAAAAAAACCCTGTAAAGTTAGGCTGTGTTAGCATATAGTCACGATAACTAGATCTGGTATGATTACATACTAGTACGCATTTCATCTCGAAAAAGATATTCGCACGGGATATTGCTTGACTTCTCAGAGTGTGGTCTACATACTTCTTTGGCTGCTATATTTGGGTTATCAGAATCTTTGTTTTATTTATCAATATAGGAATTTTAATCAACAGCAAAGGGATTGGGGGGGTGGGGGGGGGGGGGTGGGGGTTATTCAAAGGCTCATGACTATGCTTGAGTCTCATTCTGTATATAAAGCCTTTATTGTATATTCTGTCAGCATTCATAAATCTTCAGGGGATCAAACCTGAACATTTACTGTCTTAAAGGTTAAACTTGTCATAAAGTTCCCATCATTCCTTAAAATGCTACATACATGTATGTAATGTACTCTTAGTCTATCATCTTGAATGATGTATTTGCCCGTTTCAGATTAGAAGCATATGACAGAAATGCCAATTTCCAGCAGCCACCTGTTCTGTTACCAGATCCTTTGGACGTAAACTGGCCTACAACAGGATTCCAACAACTCAATTCAGAGCACAGGAAATTACTACCTTCTATTACAAGGGAACAGATAGAAGCCTATTTTCTCCATAGACTTGCTGGTATTTATGCATTGAAAGCAATGATAGTTTTCGTTTTTCTCCATAGTATATCTCATTCAATTCATTCCTTGCAAATGATAAAATAACTAGTGAAATGAACATACACAGATCTGAAATTTTTTTCCCAGGTGGTAGTTGCTAAATTATGGGGGGGGGGGGGGGGGGGGGGGGGGTAGTGTTAAATAAAGTCCATGGTTATCTGCATATCATATGCAAAAATTATGGAAAATAAATACTTTTTTTTCAATTCAGGAGAGAGGTCCTTCCTTACCCTTGAAGAAATTGTTCTGCTTAAATAAACATCATTTTATACACCCGGTACAGCACAGGCACTTGTTTCTGTAAATAACTTACGACCTCTGTATACTAATAATAACACATAAGTTATTTACAGAAACAAGTGCCTGTGCTGTACATGCATGTATTATGATTCACTTTTGTCATGAATAAATATATGCTATATCATATTTCAGGAGATAATGAAGCGGCATGTGATATCAAGGCAGTTAAGAATGGGGAACTATTGTACCAATTATCATTGAAAATGATGTATTTTTTACTGGAATAGTCAGTGCAGCCATGAAAAATAAGGTAATTATCAAAAATTTTATTCAACGCAATTTGATATTTAAACATGGTATACGCTTTATCAAGTTTTTGCTTTAATCAAGAATATTTTAGTAGATATTTCCAAATAAATATTCCGGGGTATATGAATAAATAGTCAGCAGTATGACACTGAAAAACATGTACATGTATGTGTAGTTTGGTCATTTAAAAAATATATACATGTATATTTCAAACCAAATCACTGAATACTTCAAAGAAATCACTGTCTAATTTGAAAGGTTATTACAGGTCACATACAGCTATAAACTAAGGCTGGAGAAAGAATCTGGAGATGTGCTAAACTCACACTGTGAATGCCCTGCAGGGAAAGGCCCAAATGGTACATGCAAGCACCTAGCTGCTTGCATGATTATGCTTGAAAATTTTATTGAGAATGGTGAAGTGGCGGTGCAGAAATCATGTACAGAAAATTTGATGATGTTCAACAAGCCAAAGGCATCCCATAAAGGTTGGAATATAAAAATATGCATGGACAACAGCATATAATTACATAAAAGTAGAAAATTCAAATTTGAGTCAACTTTTCCATCTTTGTTGATATATACAATGTGTCATATTATATAAAATTGGGATGTACAATTAACAAATTCATGTTCTTTTTCATGCATTCAGGATCTCCAGTCAAAGTTGAAAAAATTACAATTGGGAAGAGAAAATCAGCCGTTCATTTGGATGACCCACGACCAGAAAAGTTTAGGAATGTAGAGGGCATGCAAGACCGGGTCAGAAACCTATTAATCAACTATACATCAAATACTTCTGAAGACATTGCATTTCGTTATCTTTATGAGAGAGCAGATTTGAAGGTGACTTACAAATTTTGAAAAGTCAATACTTATTTAATTTAGATTCACCATGGAGTGTGACCTTGAATGTAATTAATAATACATCAGGGCATTTAGCTTTTTGGTCAGTTTGTCTTTTGAATGCCAAGTGATGGGGCTTCATATGTAAAATAAAATCTTTCTTCTTTCTCACAAAATTTGTGACCTTGACTTTTTTTTTTATTTCACTTTGTCATTACTTAATATATCACATTGGGTTTTGCATGTTTTTGTTGACCTTCGCATATGACCAATATGTTTTTAAACCTAACTATAACTTTGCCTACATTTCATGTTTATCTAGTCTTAATCTTATCTTTGAAATAATGTGTATATATAATGTGTACAGTTTTCATACAGTATAATAAAATTTTACTTATTTTCAGTCTGCAATTCATGACCACCACTACTTATCACTGCCTTTCACAGAATACTGGGTGGATAAAGCATTACAGGTACTTTCAAAATCATAAAATAATTTGGAGATGGGACTTTATGGCTAAATGAATTTTTGCTTGCCGCAGAACTGTATAAAACTATATAAGTACATGACATCAATTATATATAAAAAATAGCTTCATGTATTACCTATCAACTAAGATCAGACATATATATTATGACGATTTATGATTAAAGCCTTTTCTAGATTTTTTCTCCCTTTCATTGCACAGGTAACTGAATCAGAGGTGGCAAGTATTGAAAAAGAAACAAGGGGACAATCTACAAATAAGAGATGGTTTGCAGAGAGAATGTGGAGAATCACAGCATCAAATTTTGGGCAGATTTCAAGAATGACAGACAGACGTAACAAACAGAAGCTTTGTAAATCATTGATATCTATCAAGAGCCTCACCACCCCTGCAGTCACTCATGGAAAATCATATGAAAAAAAAGCAATCAAAAAGTTTGAAGATAACCACAACATAAGAGTTCATGAGAATGGTTTATTCATTTGTTCAAAAATGCCATTTCTAGGTGCAACACCAGATGGCGTTATAGATGATAAATATATAATAGAGGTGAAATGTCCTTATAAAGGGCGGAGACAAGAAATCAACACAAACACAATGGAATATTTCACTTATTTAGAGGTAGTGGGTGGGGAAATCAAGCTGAAAATATCTTCCAATTACTATGATCAAATTCAGGGACAACTGTATATAAGTGGCAGACAATTTTGTTATTTTATTGTGTATACACTAAAGTCACTATTTGTAGAAATTATTGAAATCAACAGAGAATACTGTGAAATGTGCCTTATACCAAAACTGGAGTCGTTTTATACAAAACATTACAGACCTTTCATTGCCTCAAATTTATAAATGATTGCAAATTAGGCCAATTAAAGTTAATTGATAGATTATCATCCCCGCCCGCCCCTCAAAAAAGGGCCCATCCCGATTTTTTTAATGCAAAAATTATGATTTCAAACAAACTTGCTTCCCAGTGACATGAGTGAATGATTAAAGTCACAGAATGTTGTTTTATATATATATATTCTACCAAGGAATCTTTGAATTCCTTACTTGATTAACACTTTGTGTGATGTCTGTTTTCATTAATTTTTTTTTCTCAGGAAATAAAAATTAAAAAATTATATTCTCCCACCCGCCCCATTTTTTTTTTGTTGACCCCAGATGATAATCTACTAATTAGGTTGAATTGGCCTTACTTTGAAACCACCTCCTTCTGTACTACTTAAATGTATGCTACAAATGAAACAATATATTTCCATAAAATTGACTACATGTTGTGAAGTATTGCAGGGAACACTTCAGATTGCCTAATAAAATTGCCCCCAATATGTAATCTGAAATTTTGGACTTTTCATTATGTCAATATGGTGTGATATATTCTAAATTTAAAAATATTAACCAAGGCAATAGCTTGGATCAGTATTTTCAAACTGAGTAAATATCAGAATAGAGAGAAATTTTATGATGGTGAATATCTTACAATGCTAACAAGCATATCTTATATGAATTATATTTAGATAAGTAAATGCTAGTGTCACTACCTTCATATATATATTATTAATATATGTATGAATTCAATAAAACCAATTGTCGAGGACTGATCAACATAAAATGTGATTAATTCACAAGAAATGATATGAATTGAGAAAATCTGTTTAAAACTGCACATCATCATTTAGCCTCTTTTGCTTTAATATCATCACAACTTATGCAAATTTATCTACAATTGACCTTCTAAAATTGCTTAGCACAAAGCAGATATAAATGATTCGGGATCCAAGCTGAATTTTGCTGTGACTAAGTTCATTCTTTAGAATTTTAAAACGTTTTGCCAGACCAATGACCCTTTCTACATGTATGCGTTTTGAAGCTACACGTCGATCATGTACTACTTCATGGGCTTCAAGTTGGGATTTACCTTTCAAAAATGTTGGAGTATTTACTTGAACATCCTTGTTAGCAAAGAGATCTTGCACCATGATGCCTCGATCAGCCATGATGCTGTCGCCTTTCTCAAACATACCATCTTTCAATAAATCAGATCTTTCAATAATCATTCTATCACTTGCAGACCCACCATAAGCATCGGAAACATATGACACAGCCCCTCTGGGAGTCACTCCAATCATTGCCTTTATAGTATTTCTATGCTTATAATTTGACCAAGTAATGGACTGAGCATTGACATCTGACGGCTTCTCAACTGGTATTTCGGTGGCATCCAGTATAACCCTAGTGTTTGCAAACTTCTCTGCAAAATTTGAAGGCATAAAATCTTGAACTGTGTCTTGTGATGGCCATATGTTCATTTCCTTTAACTGGAAATACAAAAAAATTATCCAGGTTGTTACAATCCTAGATACAGTTGACACTGAAACTTGAAAGAAAAGTGACAATTCAAAATCCTCTTTAGCCTGTCTCAATTTCATCAAAGTTAAAAAAAGTTGATCCCTTGGTTCTAAAGTTACACATTTGTAATCTAATTCATTTACACATGGACCAAGACAGTGATAAGATATCATAAACTGATCGTAATTACTGAAACCAGTGTAATACGAAACAGCATCTGCATTATCTTTAAAATTTTCAATGGAACATTTCATAGCAAAGGGATTTTGCACAAATTTTTTTCCTAGATCCTGGATTTCTGTTGGTGTTTGATCAGCCTGCCCAGTCTTTACTGTATGATCTATAACCACTTCTTGCTGTACACCTGTAATATACATGTACAAGTAAAAATAGGTGGAGATTTCATGTGTCTTACCAATACAGTAACTCGCTTAAATCTTTAACTGAAAGTACAGAATGTTTTTCAGTTCTTTTGATGTGGTGTATGTTCTTTTTTCCCTTTTGGACTTAACCTAACATAACTTAAATGCCCTATCAGCAAATTTCTGACATTGCATATATTTGTGGACTTTTACATTGTGACATAATAGTTAAATGGCCTATCAAAGCATTGTTTTACATGCAGTGGATATGGCTAAATGCAGACTTAAAGATTCCTTTATGTCTGTGCATGTGACACAACAAGCACTAAAGTATCATCATTATACCCATGGCCATAATGTCAGGTTCCTCCAATGGTTGGTTTCTCCTCTTAAATCTTAACTGTCTTGGGCTTGGGCCAGAAACTTCCTCCCCAGGGATCAGAATGGAAGGAACAGCATCTTCTTTAAGGCGAAGGCGGTCAGCTGAAAACAAAATTTCATTATCCTTATAGCAAGATGATGGTTTGCTCTTTTAATTTTTGAAAGACTTTTTCATTTTTTGTTATGAGCTTGTTACCAAAAAAATAAATACATGAATTAAAAGGCATATTTTAAATCACTTAATTCATGTTTTTGATTGGATAAAGTTTAAAAACATTTATTTTTTTTGGTCTGCAAAGGCAAAATGGGGTAGGGTTTATTTAAATATATTTCAACTTTTGAATATGCTAATTGTAAAACCTGGCATACAAATGATATTATGAATGAAAACATTAAGGTACAGTGTCCCCTTCCATCTATGTCATACATTTTGTGACTAAAAAGTGAATTGTTAATGCTTTAATCTTTAAAAAGTCAAAAGATAACTGATTATTGTTGGTAATTAAATTATTCCAACACTAATATTGCTGAATATTTATTGTTAGGACTATTCTTTGCTTTACATACACTTTATGTATGGTTATTTGGTTATCTTAGCAAGATTATTATAATATCACTTGCCTGTCATTACCATTCCCTTCGTCATTCTGAAATATAAAAGAAAACAGAAAGCAACACGAACACATGCAAATCAAATAAATGCAATGTAATTCAAAGTTCTTGCACTTGTATGTACATACAAGCAATATGAAATCATTAATGCAATACAGGCTAGGAATTGCATCATCTGAACTGACTTTATTGTTAAGAGGACTGACTTGTTCTAAGAAATAGAGGAAGGAAGCTCTAGTATATAGCCAGAATTTATAAGTGATGAGCCCTTTTATCAAAATTTCCAACACGCAACAAGAAGCAATTACTTGGCCTGTATTTATGACATCAAATTGAAACTCAAATTGAATATGAATAAAAACGGAAGACAAATATCATCATTAAGTTTATAAAATGTGTTTTACATTGATAATGATCGATATTATGGCTTCTAACCTGACGTGTCCCTGTAATCACTTTCGCAGAAGTGAAGGTGGCAAACAACATCTGCATTCTTAGGCTCCCACAACTTTTTTGATTTCGGATCAATTCTTTTGATTGCAACAATCCACTGAAAACGTTTATATTTGTCTTTTGGGAACTGATGTCCACCATAATTACTACAGAGCGGCACAGAACAACGCTGTGGCATGTCGACGATCACTTGCTTCGCGCTTTGTTTACCGTGGATTCAAGCGTCTCAAACGCACAGTTAACCACCGATACCTCATCGTCATAAAATGAAAAACCAAACCGGACGGGTGTTTTCCATTCACTATTTTTACCTCTTCCCCTGTATGTTTTGTTCATTTATTTGTGTATTCGTTTATGTGTTCATTTATTTAACCTTGTGACTAAAGTACTAGCATCTCTTCCTAGTTTTTTATCAAACGTGTAGGATGACTAACATGCGTAAAGACTTTGATTCCAGTTCATTTTAAAGGTTAAAGTTCAAACTCTTGCTGAAAACTTGAAATTCCAACGGTTATTCTGTACAGGACGTAAGTTTTTTTTTTTTTTTTTTTTTTTTTTTTTTTTCTCCATATATAGTGTGTAAGACTTGCATTTATGTTCTGTTACTGGATTAAGGAGGATGTGTTTTGTGTGCTCTCTTTAGAATGATGTTCGTTTATGTGTATAATCATTTGATTTATTCTTTTCATTATAGAGCATGTAAAGGAGCATAAGTTAGTAAACATCCTTCGTTCATTAAAGTTTCTGATGTCAATTAATGGATGAAGCCAAATACTTGGTTAGCTAGGTACTGAGTCCTGTATTAAAATGGCAGTGGTATGCAGTGAGATTGTCACACTATATGCAGTATACCATTACACGCAGTGCATTTTAACCTGTATTTCTACATTTGTGTTATATTTATGATATCTTTTTAAATTTAATTTGTTCATAAAGTTTAATCTTTATTTATTTGCTATCTGTGTCACTTTTCTTTGTTTGGAACTGTGTTTATGTGTTTGTGTCTGGACCGTAAAGTTAACATATACTCACACGTCAGAAGCCAAATTAGCATATATACTCTGATAATTCACAGGCTTCAGAAGTAAAATTAACATATACTCTGATAATCCACAGGCATCAGAAGCAATATATAAGGACAAATCCTTGGTTGTCCCTTTGAAGCAAAAGTGGGTCCAGGGATACTCCTTTGTTGGGATTCAGTGTGAAAGCCCTCTTAATCTTCTAAACAGCACTCAGATTCGTTTAGCAGAATTCATACAACCAAAATTCTAGGTTCCGTGTCGCGTCTGTTCTGAAAGGTCTATACACCATTGTATTGACTGGTTACAACAATGCTTTAGACACGTCTGTTCTGATAGGTCTATACAACATTGTATTGACTGGTTACAAGAATGCTTTAGTCATGTCTGTTCTGATAGGTCTGTACAACATTGTATTGACTGGTTACAACAATGCTTCAGTCACGTCTGTTCTGATAGGTCTATACAACATTGTATTGACTGGTTACAGCAATGCTTCTGTTATGGTTGGCTTGGATTTCTCAAAAAATCTCAAACTTAAGTTGAGTTTTGTTTTATTTGAGCAGTAAAACTTTGAGTAAAATCTCAGACTAAAGTCCAAGTTTCGCCTTGAGTTTATTTCGAGATATCCAGGCCATTTTCCAAAAGTGTTTACAACTTTTTATCACATGTTTTCTCCTGTATCGTATGGATATCACCAAGCTATTGAATAATTACACTATGTTTTCCTTACGCCATTTGTGACGTCACAAACGTCAAGTTTACGTAGTTTGTTTACAAAATATCAACAAAGTTCCCAACAATACAGAAACGCAAATGAATAACGGGGGGGTTAGGGTGTGTGTGTTAATAATAGGATTAAACATTCTTTTTGAAGAATTTATCGATGTGTAAACTCCAGACATTTTACTCACAAACTGAATAAAAGTGCGAAGCACTTCTATGTTAAGTTTGTGAGTAAAATGTCCGGAGTTTACACATCGATAAATTCTTCAAAAGAATGTTTGATTCTGATAATTCCAATTCATTCACTTTATAAAAAATTGCAAACATTTGAATAGTTTCCCCGCACTGTTTTTTGTTTTCAGGCGTGTATGAATACATCGCATTTTCGGATTTATTAATGTATAAACTCTTGTTCAGCTTTATTTTTGTCCAATCAAAACAATTGTAATAAATAACTTTGGAATTATCATGTGATAAAAAGAATCGCCCAGGCTCGGAAATTCAATACACACAACTCGTTGAATATAAATCATATCAAACCATGGGATATTGTATTGACTGGTTACGACAATGCCCCAGTACGTGCATAACAACAATTTTTGTAGATGTCAGTATCAAATTAAGAGAGAAAAAAGTTTTTAAAAAACTTCAATCTTTATTGGGCCAGCTTAAGTATTATATTAGGTATTTATTTATCAACTGTGATAATAAAAGGCTACTTCTATAAAACCACTTATACTTTTAGCAACAGTCCCTTCTTCACAAACGTGGAAGTCATGTGTTTTCAACAAGTCATTATCAGTATTCTGTATATTTAAGCTTTTGGGTTCAGAAAATGGGTGTATGATGTGTGAATATGACGATCAATTTGAGACATGCTTTTTACAATTTGATTATCGGTTTGATAGTGGTAATCCTATGTGATGTTGATACGTTTGGTGGACTATATTTTGACACGGTAAGGGGATTTAGGTCATTGACTAGGGGAAATTCATCGTCGGAAACCCACGGTCGGTAGCACTACGTTTACCATCCGTGGGACAAAACGCTGATATTTTCGCTGGAAGGTGTGTCTCTGCTTCTATATGCGATTGGTCGCTTTACCATTCCTTATGAAAAAGTCCCTTATTCTCAGCGTTCAGGAGCATAGAAAACATACCTTCGCAGCGAAGATTTTAACTACGTTTGAGTTGGACAAGTTACAAAGCTTTCAACGAGATGTTTTATCTGTATTATTGAAGCTGATGGTGTCTTTGTGTCTATAAAGACAGCGGAGGAAAAAGCCTGTGTTTCCAAGCGTTTACTACTGCGTACGAGTCTATGTACAGGTTTACATGTTCAGCACTCGTAGTATCTCCACTTTTATCCATCATACGGGAGGAATGTGTTTTTTTAACAGACTTCTTATTTCATCAGTTTATAGGCCTATAGTTATGTTCAACTTACTTGCGTATTAATTTACTGCCGTAATTTGTTTCAGTTGAGTTGTCGGCACAATTTGAATAAGTAATTATGACTTTATTTGTACATACCTCTCTCTCATGTAAACACAATATGGCAATATATATATATATATATATATATATATATATATATATATATACATATATATATTAGAACGCCGAAAATAACTCTTGAAACCGACTGAGTTAATTTCGGCGTTCTAATTTTTCTTGAAAGAGCGTAAAACGACGGACGAGATCAAAAGTTCAATGTCTGACAAAAAACTAAATTCAGTTTTAATCAAGACCCCACCCCCTTAAAACTAAATATAATGAATGTTGAAACTAATCAATTAAAAAAGTAAAGTGGTATCAATGTCGGATGACAGAAACTTACGGGAGTTTTCATCTTCCTATTTTCTCCCCCTCACTAGGCCTAGATCTCTATTTGAATTTAGATTTTTATCCGACATCGATCTCTTGACTCGTCCTTAAGAGGTATTCGATATTTTTATTTCTCTTATGCTTATGACACGGTATACTGTTGTAACAAAGTACACAGATAAGATCATTGGGTCCTAATAAGATAATAATCTGATCTCTCGTAACAAAGCCGCGAAGGAGAGGGGGGGGGGGGGGGGGGGGGGTCTTCCCAAGCAAAGTGAACACCATTCCGGGTAGTGATGACGGGTAGGGGGATGTTATGTCCATCACTCCTAGCATTCATTCACTCAGAAGTATCTGGCAGGAAGTACCGATAACGAGCTGACTTTTTCCGATGTTGAGCCGTTACAACGGAAGACATGTTACCGATTCCCTGGGTGACACTCACAGGCACTTGTTTCTGTAAATTAACTTACGACCTCTGTATACTAATATAATATAATATTATGTAAAAAGAAGGGAGATCATGCAATGGACAAGATCGTGACTCGAACCCCCCACCCTTGAATCTTTATTCAGGTGTTCTACCAACAACAGCTATCCGGGACCGGCCATCGAAGCCGTATGCAGGAATATCTACATTTCTGCCTGTTTGTCCTTTGGCAGGTTAACAGTAAGCATGCATTCAAACAATTTAGCCACACTCTCTTGCTCTACATTAGAAAAAATATGTACTTATTGTACTACATGATATGCATAACACTTTGGTATATTAATTTCTTCCCAGTCCTTTTGATTTATTCAATAAAATAAGTTCAACACAAAACAGAGAGAGAGAGAGAGAGACCAAAAGAGAGCGTGCGTTTGTGCGACTGCGTGCGTGCGCATCCCATGGGCGAGAATACAGAGGCATCAACAGCTGCAAGTGAAGACCTATACATGCGTGACGCCGTATGGTAGTCAGGATTAGACATAGACTATATGTACCTATGATATTTATGAAAGAATTATGTATTCTTGAGTGTGCCTTGTCAGTTATTGTTATTGATGAATATATATATTATATTCTATCGTTTGGCATCTCTTCTCTGGAATTAGGGTGCGCGACGGTTCGGGACCAGTCTGATTAAAATCGGACCCCTTACGATATTTAATCAGACTGGTTCGGGACTTGGCATACACGACGGTTAGGTGAAAAGGGTTCGGGTGCGCGACGTTTCGGGATCTGGCAAATAAATTAAATTAACTAATAAATAACCATAATTTTTCCCCTGGATACATCATGTACTCGTACTAAAAATGTTTCGTATTGTTTTGTAAACCTTATAGTATTTCTGACATTGATTTGTTTTATCTCCCCATGGGGAGTGGGCCGATCCTGGAGGTACTGCAATACCAGGCCAACCCGTGGCGAGAGCGGAGCAAGCCCCTGACATCTCACCTCTGACCAAAAATCAGTTTAATATCGTTGTCCCCATGTAGGGGACGTATCAGATATTAAGCTGATAAGAACAGATACTACACTTTGATCTTAGCCAAAAGGCCGAGAAGCGATACCTTTTCTTGGTAGCAATGGTTTAAGTACTCTAGTAGAGTACCGCCGTAAGTATTATTGATTATCTGTATTTAGCTTAACTATAACACACTTTTCTCTAAAATCACGGAAATATATTATAATTTTGTTTGCTTATACATTTGATAATCATTATTTATTTAATGTTGTATTATCACATTTTTGTACAAATGTTTTTTTGAGACCGTAAATAATAACAACATCCACAGTATAATAAAAAATTATTATATATGATAGTCAGAGTTACTTTCTCTTTAATCGTGTAGCTCGTGTATGAATGTGTTCACATGCATGCGTGTATATAATCAATTAAATATAACATGGACGAAACAAGATATAATAAAACTGTGAAATAAACACACATAGATATGTACTATTTTAAACAGGTTGTTCTGTTATAATTATCATGTATATAGCGATTGGTAGACCTCACACACTCAGATCTAACTATAAATTAAGCGCTGTGGTACAAGTGTACATGTGCATAATTTAAGATATAAAACAACTAAATATCAACACGGCGAGGTGGAACATCTGAATAAATACTGATTAATACACGTGATATAATGAATTAAATATCATTTATCAATAATCAATAAAATGATATTTTCCCCCAAAGGGAAATAAATCGAAAATATCACATCTTGAGTAAATATATTTGTGTTTTGACGAGTCACGGTTTATTTGTCAGGTTTGTATCTCCGTGGGTTCTTCAGATATTTATTTCACGAAAAAAGTTTTTATATAGGCCTATTAAACATGTGTTTATTATTAGTATACAGAGGTAGAAAGTTATTTATAGAAACAGGTGTCTGTGGTGACACTGCTGACTCTTTGTAAATCGGTAAATGTTTAAATTAGTGATTAACCGGTTTTGACCGGTTTCCTAAAACACAAATATCTCCGTCTTTACCGTCCCCGATTTCGCTGACAAAGGGTGGGGTCAAATTTGTGTGTGGAATAAAACACAACTTTTAATATAGGTTGCAACGCTGTTTAATAAAAACATAAAACGAGATAGAAATACAGTTCGTTAGTCTACTAGATCGACTTGAAAAGTTTACAACTGTTACACAAATCATTAGAACTTACAAAAATAAAAATAATAAAGCATTGAATTCACGCAAAAATGATCTGACTGTAGCAGATGTCTTCTTCTGTTCACGCTCTTCTAAAGATCCCCCTTATCGATTGATAAAAGGCTACTACTTTGTGTCGGATACCCTGATATGACGATGCCACGACACTAGTAAGGTAGCCTATATCTACTCGCCTCGGGGGAACATGTTCACTTTCAGGAGATTGTTCTTCATCATCCTGATCACCATCATCTATCCATTTCCATTCTTCAACTGAAAAAGAGGTGTTCAATACTTAAAGATAGCCAAAACTAATTACAAAAAGGATATCTGTAGGATCTCCCGCGGTTTGTGGTTGGATATGATTATTATCCAAGTTGTGTGTTTCTATCTTCGAGCCTTGGCAAGTTGGATAATAATCATCCAACCACAAACCATGGGATATTCTTTTTATCACATATTCTACCCCAACAGACCTGTCTATAATCTGTTGTGTTTACCCCAATCCGAACTACATCCGTAACGTTAACATTACGCCACTACGAATAGTTTGTTGGGATATACATGCATAAATAAAAATGAATAATGACTGTCACAATGTTTAATTTATAAAAGATAATTTTAAATGAGAAAAACATTTACATTTTAGAACGTTTTACTTTGAAAATTTGTGATAATTCATGAATATGTCGGTCATCTGAATCTGTGTCATAGGTGACGCGCGGCTTTCTTTTTGATGTTTAATGTTGACGATGAATTTCCACCATGTATATCATCATCCAGACATTTTTTCCCCCTGTGACGTTGAGGGTCGTGGAACTTTTATTGTTAGATGTGCTTGTGTTTCTTACATTTATATTTTTAAAAAGTGATGGAATCGTTTTGTGTGCAGTTGAATGTTGTGTATCCCGGGTTCATTTGGTGCATGGTGTTGGAAATTTGATATTCATTAGATAAAGGGGTAAATATGTGTGGGGGGAAATCTTAGTGTGTTCGCTTCCTAAGTTGAACTATTGGGTTTTCTAACACTCAGAAAAGATATTCACATTAACTGTAAGATATGATCAGTTATGGCAAGAGAGAGAGAGAGAGAGAGAGAGAGAGAGAGAGAGAGAGTCAATAAAACAGTTTTCATTTTGAGATTTAAGAAAAACTATTTCAGTTCATGTCACCTAAATAATTTTTTTTTTTTTTTTTTTTTTTTTTTTTTTTTTTATCTTTCAATGTAATTTTGTTTCATTGATCATTAGGAATATTTTACGATCGATAAAAATCATGGTCAGGGGGGTGTATGCAACACCGAGCTGCAGGCTGTTTCACTTTTCTACCCAGAGTTGTCGTTCCTTGCTCTCACTTACACTTCTGTTAACGTCACAAAATAAGCAATGTTATTCCACATGTAAATCCAATTTTTACGGCTAATAAAACGAAGAACTATTTTATGAAATATCGGGAAAATGTAGGACAAGCAACTATTTGTAGATTTTTTTCCCCCATTACTATATATTCTTCATGTACATGTATGTACCTATGTATAGGCCTGGTGCAGTAGAAGTACCCAATATCCACATTTCAACCCAAATAAATGCTTCTTGTGTTCTGCTCAATATTTATTTATTTACGTATATTTTTGTAACTGAAGTCAAAACCATACTTTATTTGAGCATACGTGTCATTTTACAAAAATCTTGTAAAACCCTTCAGACGTTGACAGAGGTGTAAGTGAGTGTAAGGAACGATAACTCTGGGTAGATATTGCCCAAACAGACCAAAAATTTGTTGAAAAACAGGGTTGCAACCACCGAGACTCCATCTGAATCCGCAACTGTTTAATCATATGTTATGATAGTCTGGATCATCCCAATGTGTGTGTATACACAAACGGGATGATCTAGTAGGTCAAACACAAACCCCTGGATATACCAGAGATGGGATCGGGTGATGAGGAGTAGTAAGCACCCCCTGTCGACCGGTCACACCCGAATGTGTTGAATTTTTACCACAGTGATTTGCGTACAGGCAGTTTAGATACGTCTTGTTTAACATCAAGAAAACCTGTTTGTCAAACAG
Organism: Ostrea edulis; assembly: GCF_947568905.1. NCBI lineage: Eukaryota > Metazoa > Mollusca > Bivalvia > Ostreida > Ostreidae > Ostrea > Ostrea edulis. The sequence goes on along the minus strand of NC_079172.1, from coordinate 61,235,628 downwards.
AACTACACACGTGGATTTTCTGTTTTGCAGAAGGTTAGTTCTGAGTGCTAGTTGTCAAAGGGGACCTAGTGCTCCCTGGCCAAACCAGATTACACAAAATAAATTGCATATCCTTGTTTTTATCTGACCGATCACAAAATACACGTAGAGTACAATAAGAATTAGATTATACAACAGGATATACATCTACGTGAAACTTACATTACCTGGAAATTTTGTGATGGCTTCATACGCCGCATCGTAATTCCACGCGGCGTAACATCGAAGACCCTGTCCCTGCAGCTCAGTGCTTCTATTGGGTCTTTCTTCCCATCGGAATGCAGTCATCGTGGTGTTCTTCTCGGAAAGCACCACCCACTTCCAGTCAAACGTGACGTTTGCCGGAAGTTCAATCAAGACAACCCATTCCCCTGAACATTTGGGAATTTCATCTGTAAAGTTAAAAAATATTTGGAATTGACGTCACATGTTATTACAGTCTACTCCGGATATAATGAAATTCAGGGGACCGACCTGAATTGTTCATTATACCCAAAGTTCAATATAACCAATGCTGAACTACACAAATATTGCTACTGGGAGATTTATTTTAACTTCAATATAACAGATAGTTCAATATAACCGACTTCAATATGAGTGGAGTGGACTATATCTGGAATGTGAAATGTGGGATAAATTATCATAAATAGTTGTCTTTATTTCACTAGAATCAACACAATTTTCGCTTTCATTTCACTATGCTTCACAAATCTTATCCATGCATGTTAAGGAAAGTTAAACAGTATATCTGATAAATTTGATTTCACAATCAGTAATGCATGTATATGATTGACAGTTGAAGCATATTAAAGAAGGACATAAACTGATTAAATTCGGTTCAGCATTCGTAATATATAGTGTACATTCATGTAGCTGTATGTTATAAATCGTTAATGATATCAGTGATTAGCTGTATGTTATAAATAATTAATGATATTAGTGATTAACTGTGTATTATAAATCGTTAATGATATCAGTGATTAGCGGTATGGTATGTTATAAATCGTTAATGATGTCAGTGATTATCTGTGTGTTACAAATCGTTAATGAAATCAGTGATTAGCTGTGTGTTACAAATCGTTAAGGGGATCAGTGATTAGCTGCATGGTACAAATCATTAATGATATCAGTGATTAGCTGTGTGTTATAAATCGTTAATGATATCAGTGATTAGCTGTGTGTTACAAATCGTTAATGATATCAGTGATTAGCTGTGTGTTACAAATCGTTAATGATATCAGTGATTATCTGTGTGTTACAAATCGTTATTGATATCAGTGATTAGCTGTATTTCACAAATCGCTAATGACATCAGTGAAATTGTTTCAAGTAAACTTATATCTAACGTCAGAGATGGCGAGACACGCTGACAAGAAACTTTACAACTGCGGGCCTAACATTATATCAGGAGGCCGAAAATACAGCCAAAAACCGTGTGACATGGATGGATACCATAGCGGCACTGATGTGATAACTATCACTAACAGTATCCAAAACAGAATATATATATTATATATCTAATAGTTTCAAAAGTTCCGAAAATAACAAATATAAAGGCTTAAAAATACAATATTGTTCATTTTCAGAAACATGCCTCTGATTGTCTTTGAGGAAGAGAGTAGAAAAATTAAACATTATAAGTTAGCTTACTGGTAACTTTGATCAATATGGTAATTTACCTGCTATTACGCCTCGTCTCACGTTCCACTGCCCTAACTCTGGGAGGGAACCAGTGATACACAAAACGAGATCTTCTCTGTTGGTAATGTAGTGAGTCCTAAATTGGACCCACACCGTCTTCTCTTTTATCTCCATGCTTATTTAGAAGTTTATAAAACAGCGAACACTCTATAGATCTAGTATAGTGATGAATTGGTCTTTGGAGCACACTCGTAATGCAACTTCGTTGACACTTCTCAACCAAACTATATACTATGACGTCACGAAATTGTTTTCCATTGATTTTGCGTACGCAATTCTATGACGTCACAATAGTACTCATTCTTTTTAGCACATAAAGGTGAATATTTTATTTTATTTACAAATCCCTGTCGGGCATACAAGCTTAAGAAAAGAAGGGGAGAAAAGTGACAATCAAAAGACCAAATACAGAAAAAAGAGTGCACAGCAAATTAAGCTGTTCAGGAATACAGTATATGTATAACAATATTGTAGGATATACAATCTGATTAAAATAAGATCTTTGATCCGCTCCGTTATTGTTATGTCGCTACACAAAGTAGCGACATAACAATAACGGAGCGGATCAAAGATCTTATTTTAATCAGATTGGTAGTATATATGAAATTAATTTTTAGAATCTATGAATGTATACACGTATCAACACTTCGCGCAAGTTACGTCCCTTGTCCGCCATCTTCCGGATAAAAATCGTATTTCCCTACGTTGGCCTTTGTAATTTTCCTATCTGTAGCTTTGACATTTGTTATTTTTTATCAATTGCAGTCAACTACAATAATGCCCCAGATTGGGGCAACCCATTAACTTGTATGAAAACTTGGTAATATGGTTAAAATTCAAAGTAATAACATATCTTACATTTGGTAAAGTAAAGAAGGAAAACTTAGTTTTTCACCGATTGGAACATCTTGTCTGATTGTAGAATCTATGGTATACATTATTTTATAGAAACTTGTACATTTTTTACCTCTTACATTGTACATTATTGTTTCTCATTTCAAAAAATGCTGATTAAAAATTAACCCAGCTTGGTTAACAACATGTTATCTTCGTTTGACATAAGCCACGGAAATTTTTCTTTACTAGACAAATTTAAAAAGTTTGTATTATATTTAGAAATATGATGAAAAAAGGTCTGCCTCCCACTTGTATGTAAAGGACAATCAGTAAGTGAGTGTGTCTCACCTTCCTCACAATTCGTGTCACACATATTGCGAATTCTTTTGTTTCTCTCAAGTATAATACCTTTTTTACCTTCAGTGTTAGTTATTTTTTCATACCTCCCACTCTCAATTCTGAGATTGTGAGCACTTATTCTAAATTTGCATATTTATCTTTCTTTGTTCATAATTTTTCAAAAATAAATACTTTTCAATATTGAAGTTTTGTTTGAGATCGAAAAATGTGGTTAATTTGCCAGTGATGCAGCTTTCCTCTCCTGTCTTAAACCAATATTTCAAAAAATTCTCTCTCGTATTTTTTTTCCAAATATCTTTTGAAAGATATTTTCATTGATTTATAATTGGACCATGATATACGTAATTTGTTAGATAAATAGTATAGGTTACATTTGTAAACCAACTTTTTACATTTGATTTGTCTAAAGTCATACTTTCTTTGTATGCACTGTATAATAAAGTATTTTCAGGCATATTTTCAAGTCTGTGCCAATAAGAGAAAATAGCTATAAGAACAGAATAGAAAATTTGGTAGTCTGCCCGGTTCTGATAAAATTGCAATATTTGTGCTTTTCTTTCCTGCTCTAGTTATAAATTTACAGACTTGTATATGCAGTGTTTCAATCTCCCAATCTTTGACAGTTTCATAATGTCTTTATTTTGAAATGTGGTTGAGAATACCTGTATACCTCTATATGTACCGTGGTGGTTTGAAATGACCTACATAATTTCTCCCTCTCCAAATCTTAAAGCTTTTCCGAGTTCTTTAAAGATTTTTTTAATGATACAACTTTCAAAATAATTATTGGGATTAAGTAATTTCCCCCCTTTTGTTGATCAAGCAAAAATACGTACCTGTGAAAAGACTTACTTAGAATATGTAATGCAAAAAAATCATAACCATTTTTGGGCAGATGTTATTAAAGCCTGGATTGAGTTGCAAGTATAAAATCAATCAATCTGATTAAAATAAGATCTTTGATCCGCTCCGTTATTGTTATGTCGCTACACAAAGTAGCGACATAACAATAACGGAGCGGATCAAAGATCTTATTTTAATCAGATTGAAAATCAATGAAAATATATATATATATCAGGTAGTCTATACAGACATCTCATACATGTGGGTGGGAAAGTTTGAGCATTACGTTCAGAATAAAGCTAATTTTCATATACCTACATGCATAAAAGACAAAAATAAAGCAGTCCAAAATATACTTCGTTTCTGGATTAAATATCAGTTACATTCATATAATATGAAGTTTACTAAAATCCCTAAATCTGCAAGATTTGCGTTATCCCTTAAACTTTTTTATGAGACCCAAACGCATATCTTTTTTTAAAATATGGCTTAAAAAGATTTGTTGATACCTGCTGGAGTAACTGGAACTCGTTATCTGAATGACTGTACTTAATTAATCTTCTCTCTTTCTCGTTTTTCTCTCTTTCTCTCTCATGAAAAATTATAAATACAAATCCTGTTCAATATATTCATATCATGTACTTTTTACTCGTATGGAAAAAAAAACAACCCACCAAAATGAAAAATAATTTTCCCTGTGGTATAAATGGAGGACAAATTTAGTCCTTCATCTGTTTTGTGCCGGTGTTGTGTAGTTGTCTTTCTTCTAATAATTTCTTCTCCGGTAAACTGACTCTTAACAGTCTCCATTCTCGGAAACCTGGAAGAATTACCAGTGACATACCTAGTCAAAGTTTGATGTGTACACCATTATAATACATGTTAAACCCTGGTGGGGTTCCAGGGGAGCCCTTGGGTTCTGACAATTAAAAAAACACCAGAATTTCAACTTAAACGGATTTGCTTTAATTTTTGTACGGAATTAATTTAAAGTTATTAACTTTCCCTTAATTACAAGCTTGAAAACATTTGCACGTACAAAAGCAAACAATGAGAAGATTATCCAAAAAGTAAATTTAGTGGGTATGCATAAAATACATTGTTTGTTAGGCGTCTATAAATAGCCCTACGCGCGTCAGGGGAATCCCAACATGATGTAACTCAGACGCAACTTTAGACAATGGATTATTAATAAGTTTGTGATGTTAAGACCACCGATGATCTGAAAGTCCGAACTGAACACGTAACTTTCGCTTGAAATGGCCAAGTGACGGGGTTAGTAGTATTCGGCGCACTTGCGCATCAATATCGTGGTCAACGTTTTCCAGTGAAATGATGCGGTAATAAACTTTTAAATGAGCTTGATTTTCTCAGAGGGGCTAAGCCCGTTTTGGGCCCGAACTCTGTAATATCATGAATATAGTTATGGTATCACAGAATTCGGGCCCATAACGGGCTTAGCCCCTGTGGTTAACGATTGATATTTACAGAAATGGCTTACGCGAATATTGAACCCAAATGAAAAGTTCAAGGAATGTATCAAACACTAAGCTTTTTTTTTTTTCAAACTCAACAAACAAATGAAACTTTGTATATTTTAGCTATCGATATATACTTTGCCTTCAACTGTTAAATCACAATTTTATGCACGAGGATACATCGCAGTGTTTTATGACAAATATTCATTTGCTAGATAAATATCCCTTCCCAGTGTCTTGCGTTAATCAGCCGTCAGACTTTTACCAATTGCTATGTACATAATTCATACTCAAATTTTTAATATCATATTTTTCAATATATATACCTTAACTCTCGCCTGGGTCCACCTGAAACCAGAACCAAACCCTTTCGCTCCTTCAACACATTTTCTCCAAATAAACCGAAACCATGCATATACAAGAATAGATATGGGTTACCCCATATCCAAGAAATTCGACTTTTAATTTACTCGTAGCAAATACTGTGACCAGTCTTGCTTCACTAGCAAACAGTGCGCACACCTGTCCTTGACCTTTTAACCTTGGGAAAAAATGTACAATTACATGAACAATACTGAAAAAGGATAATTTAAAATCTTGTCTTTATATTAGCTGAAAAATACATATATAGAGTAATGCAAAAATCAAGAAGGTGAAAATCACTTTGTATATATTTACTATGATATCCCCCTCCCCATCTAATTTTATTTCCTAGAAAATAAATTGCCTAATTAGGTTATTTCTTTTTTAATTGAAAAAAAAATGCCCACCACAGAATCAAATGTGTGTCCCCTTTCTTGATTAAAAAAAAAAAGTAGAAATATCTCATTTCCAAACCTTTAATCCACCTCTCTTTTCTTTTTTAAAATTTTCTCTGTTATGGTTATATTTGTATTTTCTTATCCTTACGAATTCATAAATTTTGTACATAAGGATCACAACCTATGTACTTATTCAACAAGAAATGTATACATTGCCTTAATAAATTTTATTTATATATTGGAAAAACAACAACATGGGAATCATTTTGAATTGCAGGGAATTTCGTAAACGAGAGACTTAGATAAACTTTTCTGCGTAAACTTTTTTTCCATGCAAAAGTACCACCTAGTACCTCATCTACGCAATTCCGAGCTGTCTTGCGCGAATTAATTGAATTGGTAAGAGCAATAATTGATTCGATGCGGGCATCCATTCAGAAGATGGGCACATCAAATCAATTATTGCTCGCATCAATTCATTTTGAATGATTATATGATATTTTTAATTCAATCAAAATATCGTTAATTATTTACAACAATATTTATTAGGAAATAATGCGAACATCAATTCTTTTAAAGAGAACAGCAACTCAATATCTACCAGGGCTTAGCCCTGGAGCTACTAAGGACCGTCAGACAGCCCCCCCCCCCCCCCCCCCCCCCCCCCCCCCAATTACTGCCCCTTCATATATTTCTGGACCTACCAATGGTCGTTATGATGTCAATGGTATGATTTATTTTGACACTGTTATGACATAGTGTTGTGTCTTTGTGATACTGTACTGCATCTCAGGAATATCACACTGGATTGTAACCATAATAAGAGGGGACCCGGGTCAGAATAGGTCCTCGGTACCCCTTACTTGTCGTAAGAGGCGACTAAATGGTATGGTCCTTCGGATGAAACTACAAAAACCGAGGCCCCGTGTCACAGCAGGTGCGACACGATAAAGATTCCCCTGCTTAAAGGCCGTAAGCACCGTGCATAGTCCTAACTTTTGGAGCGGTGGTGTCTTCACATACATTTTCGTGATTCATTTTCATATTTAGAGGGAAGTTTGATTATCGGCAAGCGGGTAAATTACAACCAAAATGGGATGTTTTAAGGAACGCTTTGATGTTTTAATAACTGTCTAAGACACTCTACCCCAGGTACGATGTGTTTTTAAAATACATGAGAGATAGGATATAACAATTCAGGGACCGTAACCTGGCTAATGCATTAATTGCCAGGTTTTAAAACATACTTTAATGTAAGATATAAAACCTATCCATTACGTACTAAGCGTGAAGTAGTGTTCAGGATTCTAAATAAATTCATACAAAATACTTAGAATTAGCTGAAGACGTATTTTAATTTTACATGGCTCAGTATTTTCTTTTATCATTAACATCGAGTGTTGCAAGTGTTAGATCCTGAAATCGGGTTCACACGACCCAGTAAATAAAATTTGAATTTACTTGGTAAATAACCAATTGGTTAATACAGATTTCTCTGTTATGTTTGAAGATTAAAGTTGTTGCTTGTTAGTTTTTGTTATTTGGACAATTGACCGGAACGCGTCACGTCTTTTCTCCAAACAGTGAAGCGTATCTATTTAAATACCGTGAAATCAAAGAATGTTGCTTATTCAGAAAAGTCATTTAAATTTGTTTATCCTTTCCTATATAAAATTAATAACTTTTCATAAACTATATTTTTCTCACTATAAGCTGAAATCAAATTACATGATATTCGTTCTGCTTACATTTAATATATATAGATAATATTTACTACTTTAAATGGGCAGCGATATTAAGTTGTGTTTAATCATGTAAAGTATATACAATACTACACCTTTTGGGCCCTAGACATAAAACTTCCACTAAATAATTAGTAACTGTATTATCATTATTTGACCTGAAATGTTTGCCTCAATTGAATTAAAATGGTGGATTATCAGAAATCTAATTTTACAGCTCCATATAACATATTAGTATGCTTGGAAAATAGATCGATTCCTTCGATTAGTTTTTACGTGTAACAGGACTGTGCATAGATCTATATATGTGAGATAAATCAAATACTGTATGGATATAAATACATGTATATATTCAATCTAAAATTAAAGGTGCATCAGAACTAGGAACAATATGCACTACGATACATGTAATTGACAAATATAGGTACGATTCAGCATATAAACAAATTTGCGTGGTGTACATGTATAACATTTTCATTTGAAAACCCGTACGTATTTACTAGAATGTGCTACATATGTATTAACAAACACAGGTATTTGTACCCGTCCAATGAAATTAATGACATGTAATATCTAACTAGAATTCTTTTCGGACATGTACATATTCTAGTTTGGAACTGCCATGTGATTATTTATATAATTAATGCATCCAGAATGTAAGCAAATACAACCAACAAACTCATATTATTTTTTACGTTGCCGCGATTTTGACGTTTCAAGTTCACCAACTTTGACGTCGTTTTCTGTGAATTGTGACGTCGAAAGATAAGGGCCCTTTTCTCGTGACGCCAGTCATATAATTTGTTGTGAAACTGGTCTCGGTCGTGAAGGAGAAGATGGGTGTCAAAAGTCAAAACCGTTGGAAAATAAGGAATTGGATTTTCATCATTTTTCTTTGGAGCCATCCTGTGACGTCACAAACCAACCAAAATGTGCTGAAACTAATGAACGACATTTTCACCAATTACTCATCTAAAGTCCGCCCTATGATAAGTCAAGAACGGCCGCTTCCTCTTGACGTCAGTTTTTACCTCAGCAGCATCAACGAGGTCAGCGAGGTCAAGGAGAAACTGGTTACCACTGGATACATCATGCTGGAATGGATCGACGAGCTGTTGAGATGGACCCCCGAGGATTATAACTACACTGAAATGATTTTCATTCCTCAGGTAATTTTAAGTAGGCTAAAATAAATAGAAAAGCAAACTGATAAAATATTTCCTATCTTTAATAAGCAAAAATCCAAAACAAAAAAGGGTGGGCACAAAAGAAATTTGTATCTCTCTTCATTTCGTCGCAGATTTATACAATACGTGTACAATATACTGGCAACCGACAGTCGTCTCATTTCATTAAGTAATTATAGATTTATACACTTACGTGTACAATATACTGGCAACCGACAGTCGTCTCATTTCATTAAGTAATTATAGATTTATACAATACGTGCATAATATACTGGTAACCAACAATCATTAAAGATTTATACAATACGTGCACAATATATAAACAACCAACAATCGTCTCATTTCATTAAGTAATTATAGATTTATACAATACGTGTACAATATACTGGCAACCAACAATCATTAAAGATTTATACAATACGTGTACAATATACTGGCAACCAACAATCATTAAAGATTAATACAATACGTGTACAATATACTGGCAACCAACAATCATTAAAGATTTATACAATACGTGTACAATATACTGACAACCAACAATCATTAAAGATTTATACAATACGTACACAATATATAAGCAACCAACAATCGTCTCATTTCATTAAGTTATTATAGATTTATACAATACGTGTACAATATACTGGCAACCGACAGTCATCTCATTTCATTAAGTTATCATAGATTGCAATATGAAAAGTTTAGTTAAATATACCTGTATCGGAAAAACCAAACCTTATATCGATCTCAGTTCTGGTGAGCAATCGTGGCCTGCAATACAGGGTATATAACGTGTACACGGAGGTACATTTAACAAGGATTTTATTCTTCTTTTAGTTATAAGTGTATGACTTTATTCTTTTTTTTAGTTATAAGTGTATGACTTTATTCTTCTTTTAGTTATAAGTGTATGACTTTATTCTTCTTTTAGTTATAAGTGTATGACTTTATTCTTTTTTTAGTTATAAGTGTATGACTTTATTCCTCTTTTAGTTATAAGTGTATGACTTTATTCTTCTTTTGGTTATAAGTGTATGACAGTTGACTTTATTCCTCTTTTAGTTAGAAGTGTATGACTTTATTCTTCTTTTAGTCATAAGTGTATGACTTTATTCTTGTTTTAGTTATAAGTGTATGACTTTATTCTTGTTTTAGTTATAAGTGTATGACTTTCTTCTTCTTTTAGTTATAAGTGTATGACTTTATTCTTCTTTTAGTTATAAGTGTATGACTTTATTCCTCTTTTAGTTATAAGTGTATGACTTTATTCTTCTTTTAGTTATAAGTGTATGACTTTATTCTTCTTTTAGTTATAAGTGTAGGACTTTATTCTTCTTTTAGTTATAAGTGTATGACTTTATTCTTTTTTTGGTTATAAGTGTATGACTTTATTCCTCTTTTAGTTATAAGTGTATGACTTTATTCTTCTTTTAGTTATAAGTGTAGGACTTTATTCTTCTTTTAGTTATAAGTGTAGGACTTTATTCTTCTTTTAGTTATAAGTGAAAATAAATTATACATTGTAACGAGATTTCGATGCAAAGGACTGCATGTGTGACATGGACTTATAAATTCCCAAAATGGTTTTCAATGGACCTATGGAATACTAAAATGATAATGTGTCTTGTTCATACATAGTTATTACGATTGTTATTTGTTCCAACAATTTTCAATACTAAGCACTGTTGAAATGTAAGATATTTAAAGTATTCTTATGTGTTTCAAATCAATGTCTTTCAATATCTTTTTGTTTGTATTGTTTTATTGTGCTAATAATGATAATATATTGAGTATGTCATATTATAAGATCAGAAGGACCCCTTTGGAAATAAGCCACATGGCTTTCATGGGTTATCCTTGGCATAGGCTTATACATTAATTTACTCACTGTGCTCTTAAAGTCAAATAGCTGTTAAATGTACCTTTTTATCTTATGTATTTAACAACAACTTTTGTTTTAACTATGTGTTCCTCTGTGATATTGTCTTGTATTTATATTGTATATGTGCCTATTCCTAAATAAATAAACAAAATGTGTCTATGGAATCCCGGAATGATTTCAATATGTCTATGAACTCCTAAAATTGACTTTCAATGTGTCTGTGAACTCCCGAAACGATGTTAGATTATTTCTTATAAAGCAAAGTCTGTATTATTTTTTAGACATTTATAATCAACTGTGATTTTTGTACTATTTTGCTTACCACTAACATAAAATACACACTGGGGAATACGAGATTTATTGTTTCCACTAATATAAAATACACACCGGGGAATACAAGATTTATTGTTTCCACTAACATAAAATACACCGGGCAATACGAGATTTATTGTTACCACTAACATAAAATACACCGGGCAATACGAGATTTAATGTTACCACTAATATAAAATACACACCGGGGAATACAAGATTTATTGTTTCCACTAACATAAAATACACCGGGCAATACGAGATTTATTGTTACCACTAACATAAAATACACCGGGCAATACGAGATTTATTGTTACCACTAACATAAAATACACACCGGGGAATAGGAGATTTATTGTTTCCACTAACATAAAATACATCGGGGAATACGAGATTTATTGTTACTACTAACATAAAATACACCAGGGAATACGAGATATATTGTTATCATTAACATAAAGTACATCGGGCAATACAAGATTTATTGTTACCACTAATATAAAGTACACCGGGCAATACAAGATTTATTATTATTCGTTCATTTAAAATACTCTAACCTGATTGGTCGAGAAGCATTTGAAAAAAACATATTGTTACCCTCTGAGAACAGAAAACACGCGACCCAGGGTGATCGTATCTAGCAACGGGTAACAGTACTTGACAACGGGTGATATTATAAAAAATTATCACATGCGTCAAATTTATGCGCGTACGGTTCGTCGTAGATTGCTAGACGACGTCGTTTGAGCGTTTGTAATAAACGCGAGTACCCGCATCGAAATACGAAATATCGCATGACAGTGATTGATCAAATGTCAACAGACGTAAGTTTTTCTGCTTTCCAGTTAACATAACATTCAGTATAATAAAACAGATATTGCATGTAGTTGAGGGTAACATTGAAATTTTCACCCCTCGAGAAACCATTGTCAACCTCGGCTACGCCTCGGTTGACAATGGTTTTCTCGGGGTGAAAATTTTCAATGTTACCCTTAAATACATCCAATATTTATATATTGTTACCTCTAACAAAATACACCGGGGAATACGAGATATATTGTTATCATTAACATAAAGTACACCGGGCAATACAAGATTTATTGTTACCACTAATATAAAGTACACCGGGGAATACGAGATATATTGTTACCACTAACATAAAGTACAACGGTCAATACGAGATATATTGTTACCACTAACATAAAATACACACCATGGAATACGAGATTTATTGTTGATCACATAAGTCTATGGATATTGAAAACGTACATTGTATGAATCATGTTTCCCCAAAACAAACATGTTTTATATTCAAAATATGACGGACATTACAACGCTCCACTTCTGATTTAGAATTAAGAAATGATGGAGAAAGTCCGTGTATATTGTAGCATGGCTTGGTAACACAAATGAACATTATTTACAGGTATATCTCTACGAATATAATCTCTAAGATGTAAGGGGCCGTATTAGGCTCCTAATATATATAATTATTTATCTGAATGACTGCAGTATTCTAAAATCATTAGTACAAACAACTATATACAGGTTTAAAGTATGAAATTTCCTTCATTTAAGCTACATGTAAAATCAATTTAAATTTCATGTGAAATCTAACCGTACTCGGTCATTTCTGTCTGTGACGTCAATCATGATGTTAATTGAACCTGGTTCACTGTATCAACATATTGACCAGCTCTAGTAAATCCATACATGTATTTGTATATTGATATTGTGAGAAGTGGTTTTTTAAACAATAAAATGCTTTTTTAGTTGTTTTATCGGGCGATGAAAATAGCAAGCATTGCAAACAAAAAATAAATAAATAAAAAATTTAAAAAATTTAGGATCTGCGTTAGTGTTATGCAATTTTTTCTGCAAGGATTGCTATACCTTCATCACCCGATAAAACAACAAAGGAAGGCGTTTCATTGTTTATATCTATATTTTCTGTATTTTTCAAAAATGTAGACTAGATTTGATCTTGGAAATATAATATCTTTGACCATTTCGATACTTTAAACTTGTTCCAACCAATACAGCCTTTGATCTTGTCAGCGTTCCATATTTGGTGATGATTACGCGGACAGGTGGTACGAAAATCACATCGAACTAGTTTGCAACAGACATGTTAATCATTGTCTATGATGGAAGAACGTCAATTTCAAACGAAATTTTAGAGAAAAGACTCAGTTAATGTGTTTAACATAACAAAGTGCATTATCTTTTACCTTGATATATATACTACTCAAAATTTGATAAGGATCACTAGGTTATATGTGTGTAATTTACCACTAACATAACAAAAGACATAAATTTGACTCAGAAACGTGTTTACTCAGGTTATGAATCAAAATTCATGAACGGCATGAACTTTTATCAATACGGAATGCTTGAAATCTGATAACAACACCAAAAGGAATTTCATTACAAAAAGTTAACACCAAACTAGAGAAAGAATTACACAGGTTTTGGGGATAGTCCATCATTACACTTAGTCGATGAAGTGTCAATAACGGGTATGGCCTCCCCTTGCATCAATGACGGCTTGACCACGTCGAGCCATGCTGTCAATAAGCACCCGGATGTTTCCAATGGGAAGGTTGTTCCACTCTTCCACGAGGGCGTTTCCGAGCTCTGCCAAAGTCGTGGGTTGTGCTCTACGGTGTGAAAGGGCAACGTGCAGCATGTTCCATACATGCTCAATCGGGTTCAAGTCCGACGAGCGCGCTGGCCAGTCCATACAGACAATTGTCTCCTGTTGAAGGTACTGCTCCACCACCCTGGCGCGATGAGGACGGGCGTTATCATCCATCAGGATGAACTCAGGGTCAACAGCACCAGCGTAGGGTCTGACGTAAACATCGAGGATCTCATCCCGGTACCGCACCCCCGTCATTGTTCCTCTCTCCAGGACATGAAGATCTGTTCTTCCATCCCTGCTGATTCCACCCCAGACCATGATCGAACCACCACCATAACGGTCATGTTCACTGATGTTGGCATCATGGAAACGTTCACGTTGTCGTCGCCACACTCGGTGCCTCCTGTCTGTAAAGTCCAAACAATACCTGGACTCATCGGTGAACAGAACTTGAACCCAATCGTTCTGTGTCCAAGTGACATGATCTTCAGCCCAGTCCAATCGCTCCCGCCGGTGTCGAACAGTCAGAGGGACTCGAGCACATGCCCTTCTCGAGTTGAGACCTGCATTGTGAAGCCGATTTCGTATCGTCTGAGTGGACACATTCACCCTCGAGGCGTTCAGGGGGTCGTTACGTAGGCTGGTTGCTGTCCAGAAGGGATGGCGTCGTGCCTGAAGAGCCACAAAATGGTCTTGGCGTTGGGTTGTCGACCTCTGACGACCACCCCCATGTCGGTGTGCTGCTGTACCAAAAGTTTGCTGTCAGTTCCAGGCCCTGTTTACAACGCTCTGGCTGACGTTTAGTGCATTTGCAACGTCACGTTGTGAATAGCCAGCGTCAAGCATTCCAATACATCTACCCAGTTGTTCTATCGTCAGGCGACGCCTTACACGTTGAGGGGGGCATTGTGTTGATAAACGTAGTGTAAACACTCAAGTGAGTTTGAAATTCTAGAAAGAATCAGACACCGATGCCTGAGTGAAAATCGTGCAATGGTAGCAAAAGCATAAACTGTGATGAGAAACGCATTTCCCATGGCATGAAATGGACGTACAAGTTTGTTGAAGACGTTTTTGATTTCACTTGGACACAATATTGCCAGTTATGCAGTTATTATTTTTTTAAACAGAAAAATATCTATTATCCTTATCAAATTTTGAGTAGTATATTTCATGGCAGGTACATAATTTAATTTTTATAAAGTCTTTATCGAATTTCAAAAACGAAAACACGTGGCAATACTGACACTTGGGGGAAATACACATACATTGTACATATGCATGGGAAAGTGAATACATCAACTAACAGTGGTATAATAGGAATTCAGTGTTGTTTCGTTTTTCATTACAAAACTATTGATATATGTTGTGGTGATATCAAATGTCTGAATATCTCACAATATACTTGCAAATAGACGAAAACATATACACGTATCTGAGATTCCATTTAGAATTCTGTACAATTTCATAAAATTACACAAAAAGACTGTTTTACACACTATACATTCCAAAAGAGACCGTTCTCTAAACCATACATACTTGTCAGCTTACCGGAAATAGTCACCGTTGATTAGAAAGATCATTCTTGATTAAAGAAGTTTAGTAACCGGTTTCTTTAAATTTCAGAATGATATATGGAAGCCCGATCTCGTCCTGAAGAATGGATTCAAGAAATTTGAGGAGTTGGGTGGCAGTTTTTACTATCTCGTCATCCATCATGACGGCTCGGTCAACTGGTGGCCATTTCATGTATTTGAAAGCCGCTGTGCCATGGACATCAGCCGTTTCCCGTTCGACACGCAGACATGCGACATCAAGTTCATAACATGGAGTCATTTTGTTGAACAGATCGAGATTACAAAATCTTCTAACGGGATTCAGTATTATGAATACGAAGAGAATGGTGTATGGGACATCGTGGACACGAGTTCGGAGATTAAGAAGGAGCAGGGCGAATCTGAAGTCAAGTTCACGTTAACGCTTCAACGAAAACCATTGTATTACGTAATGAATATCATTCTGCCTGTGATATTCTTAGGATATCTAAACATTCTGGTTTTTGTCATCCCTGTCGATGCAGGAGAAAAGATGTCCTTCTCTGTGACGGTATTTTTGTCGTTCGCTGTTTTTCTGACCATTATTTCTACACTTCTTCCCACGAGTTCTGATAATACACCGATCATTTCTATGTATCTGATTATACAATTGATATATGGAGTTATAGCCCTAATCATCTCAGCTTTCCAACTTCGCTTACACCACAGAAACGAGACAGAGGAAATCCCGATGTTTTGGATCAAGGTCGTTCAGCTACAACGTAAACTAAGATGTAAAAAAACACGGAAAGTCGTCGTCTCGGATTCAAATTTGAAAGAAAATGAAGTACAAAAGATCGCAGAAACCTGTGACGATAATCGAGAAGTAACGTACGTGTGGAATCACGTGTCCACCTCTATAGATTTTTTCGCTTTCTGGTCTTTCCTAATCACAAACATCATTATCACGGTCACTATGTTTACTGTGTCGGCTTTATCATAATCATTGGATGTTAAAATGACCTTGACTTTCCAGGATTTAGAATACAACAAGCTTGGTACGTGGGGACACAGGGTCATTCTATTTGATTTGATTTTTGAATTTAGCTTTAACTGATATGGTGTACTACAGTTGTCCCTAATTTATAGCTCAATCTGTTTGTCATTCTTTCCGTATGCGTGAGTAGAAGTGGGAAGCCAAGCCCTATTTGAAACGTGGTGACAATCGTCAATTCGAAAAACCATTTGGAATTAAAATTGATATCCCTGACGAAACTGTACCACAGCAGCCGAGGTCCCATATAACAGTAGATACTAGCATATTTATCGAGAATTGAGTACTTTGATATAGTAGGTATAAATGTTTAGCTTGATGGAATCCCCACAGTTGGTGCACTACGAGACGTCACCACCATCAGAAGAAATAGCACGAATTCAGACCAACAGGATGTATGTATGACGCAATGTACGTAAATGTATATTACAACTTTAAGTTAAACGCAAAACAAAAATGATACGCCTACACCAATGTTTGTGTCTAATCCGGAATTTAAGACCTTTAATAAAACCGTGTCATGGATCGTAGCTGTGAGGGTTGTTTATAGAGCCAATACCTGCCTTGACAATGCACAGGATGACACTATGTCATTTACTGAAGGGCTGGGCCCTGCCCTGGCACTGCACAAGATGACACTCATTCTGTAAATCTCCTTGGCTATATCTTTTGAATCAAAGGGATAGGGATTTGTTATTTCATAATTAGATGTCTCATGACCAGGCCTTTGATGTGGTATCAGTTTGACCTCGTAACCTTAATAACGTTGGACTTTGACATATTTTTCAAAAACTTTAACCTTTTGAACAAAAGGGATAGGTTAAGGAGAGTTATGCTTCCTAGCGAGCCATGTTGTCTTCTGACAACTCTTGTTTGTGAATTTGACCCCTAAAATGTTATGGTAAATTGTTCCTACGATTGTAATCTATAAAATATCAAAAATATTCTCAGAGAAAGGCCTACCTTGAAGGCCTTTAATTCCAAAATCCGTGTCGAAATATTTGCTTAAATGGGGGGGGGGGGGGGGTGTCTATTTAGACCAATTTCGAAAGTTAATGTCAACATTGTAGATAATATATTGATTATTGTGTATGTGATTATTAAATTATATTATTTCAGGAGGTTGTTCTGCGCATGGTCAGTTTTTAAATCGAAGCAGGCTACTGACAAACAAGTTGATGGTGCAGGAGTTCCAACAGTCTCGTTTAAAATCGGCATTTCGCAACTTCTATGGTCCTTATAACGAACTAGTTTGCCAGTACAACCTATCATTGGGTCAAATGCTGTCTGACGTGTTTCATGCCGATTGTTGGGCTGTTCTTGGCACTCTGATTTTGATGGTGGATAACTCCGTTTGCCTGATCAGGATATAGGGCTCACGACGGATGTGACCGGTCGACAGGGGATGCTTACTCTTCCTAGGCACCTGATCCCACCTCTGGTATATCCAGGGGTCCGTGTTTGCCCAAATCTCTATTTTGTATTGCTTATGGGAGTTATGAGATTGATCACTGTTCGTTATCTTCACCTTCCAGTCCTGTCATATGTTTGAATCAACTTGCGAAACATTCTCTTTATATACGAATTACATATGTACGAGTTAATTATATAATAGAGGATGGAACTCTTTTGTATTTTGAGTTAACGCACGTTTTATCTTCGCGCCAGCAATGTTTAGAGCATTCTGTGTATTCATCTTTTCTTTTTGGTTCGCCACGGTGTAACTATTTACATTTGTAAATCATGTGTACTTATCGTGCTGATATATTCGTATTTTCAATTATGATCTATTGTTTACATTTACACATTATTGCACATCGAATTGAGTTGTGTCAATCATACGCATGCAACATGTGTCTAGTCAATGAGTCAGCTTAATTATCTTTAAGTCATAAGTAATTGATGGTATTGTTGCAATACATATTTGATTCTTGTAAATATTACTGATTTATTCAATTCCTACATTCTACGGTTCACCATTAGTGTCATAGTTGTATCGGCATAAGTTACCTTCTGCTATGTGTGTCATTCATCTCAATATTTGATACTGAATTAATTAGATATCAGATGACTTTATATTTCATTTGGAGGATACCATGCATGTATTTGCATGTTATATACATTGTATATTGATGTGTGTCATGATTGTGAACTTATGATTGTTTTTTTTTTATTTGTAGCCTTTTACCACTTTCACTTTCACTTGAACCTGTGCAACATTAAAAGGCGGTTAACTATCTGCGGACTTCGTCTTGTCTATGGCAGAATACATATAAAAAGATGAATGATTGACGGTATAGTTTTACTCATCGTCTAGATATAACAGTCAAAAAGAAGCCTTGCCTGCTTCCTGGAACAACTTTCGTTCGATTTAATATGCTTTCTAGGGATAAAAGATAAAAATTATTCCATATTGAGAATTATCTCACTTTATTGCAGTGTTTAGTCATTCTACGATACTCATTTAAATTCAGCATTTCACAAATTCTTTGGAGTTATAATTATCTAGTTTGCCAATAGGGGTAAGGTTTCTCGTCACTTCCGGTGAAGCGTTTCCGGTGACAAACAAATCCGATTCTGTATTACGAGTATAGAATATGGGCCAACTACACGTCCGAAAAAACGACGCTTTTGAGTAAATCAGAGAACGTTGTTTACCACAACCATTTGTTATGTCCCTGTTTAACAAGTTAGCGTTCATTGTCAATGCAGTGGTTCAAGTGTCGATGGAGAACAAGTTGTATAAAGTAACCAGGTAACTGCAAGTATACCTTCATCTTCAACTTCGAATGATTATTCGATAATTACGCAATTAATTTTACTTTTAATTCAACTTACTTCTCTTTACTAGGCCTATTATTGTTAATGATTGACATACAAATGTGCAATGTAACTCAGGTAGATAATTTTGTGATGTAGCTAAAATTGAAGGGGGGGGGGTAATGGTTATATCATGGCCCATTACTTCACTGGGTGTTTTTTTCCATTATCATTTAAGCAATTTGAAGAAATTGGTATTATTAAGATAACTTTATTATCTATGGCTTGATTAAGTTTGCATATATTTAGCAAGAAATTACAGGGCGGGAGGGGGGGGGGGGCAGTTCTTGTCTAAAGATATCAGGAGGCAAACATCGGAGAGAGTAATTTCAGTGGTTGGTTCCTAAAATGTGGTTGAGAATTTGTAAAATTTGTATCTTTAATAAAATTAACGCCTGTTTACAGCCAGAAAGAAAAAAAGTTAAGCATCAGAAAATTCTTGAATTATTTTCTGAGGTCACCAATATTTTCTTTGTAATATTATTTCTCATGTACGCTTCACTGTACATTATATATAAACCTTTTCTTACAATTAGAATACAGGAAGAGTATTTACTACTTCAAGTCCAGCCATCCTTGCTATCATCAGACTGCATGCAAAATTATCCGGATCATCAAGGACTCTTAGTGGACAAAGAACATTGCAAAATGATAGAACTTCATTGCTGCAACTTGATTATTTGGACAACAGTTGACTGCAGAATTATCCCGGATCATAAAGGACTCTGAATGGACACATAGCAGAATTATTCTTTTAATATTTCCATTCCTGAATGAATTCAAAATCAACATGTATTGATAAAATATACTTAGTAAAACAATAACAATCAATAGTGCATTTTTTATTTATACTAAACTATTTGACACACGAGTTTTATTATCTTGGTTAATATTGGCTCGTAGACTGCTGGTATGTCGATTTTATCCTTTCTTTAGCCCTCTCGACGTAAATACTCCCCTGGCTAATATGTAACACAGTTCAACGTTTTTATAAGCCAACTGTCCTCTCAAGGATAAAAAGCCGGAATGTTCAAGGACACACATTGTTTTAATTTATCACAGATGGTGAACACCTTAACTGTTTTCCAGCCTTGGGTTTTGCTAGAACTTTTCTGTGGAGTACATGTTGATCCTGTATTCAAAGTTGAAAAATAAGCACTGGATGAAAAGTATGGTTTCTATAGAGATAAAGGTCATACTTACATGCAACCTTCTTACTGTTCATACTTCTAATGAATGTTACCCCTGTAAATTCTTTTTTGACGAGAGAGAGAGAGAGAGAGAGAGAGAGAGAGAGAGAGAGAGAGAGAGAGATGTTTTTATAACAATTCCAATAGTTGACATGTTTAGGTGGGTGTACCCTGTCAAAGAAATTAATTGACAGTGCAGTTATAACCATCAAAGGAAGCCATTGCAAACTTGGAAGTATAATTCACCTTGACATATATGTTTTTAAAACCATCAAAGGAAGCCAAGAGAAACATGGAAATATAATTCACAAACAGTAAGAGTAGAAAATTAGATGTAACAATTTAATTAGATGTTTAATCTGACCTTGTTCAATTGAAATTATAAGCATTAGATTACTGCCAAAATATAAATTATGATAATAGATAATACTGCCAATATGTACATTGGTCTTAACAATATGGTATTTGAATTAGCTTCCTTTACAATTAGTCTAAAAATCCCCTCCCCCAGACTTTATTATAAATGAAAAAGAAAACACTTGCATTGAACATACATTTCAATGAATACCAATATGTAAACATACAATACATCGATTTTCAAGAAAAGAAAAATTACAACTTAGACTGACATGAAAACTTCTTAAAGATAGAAGAGGAAGCAAATTATCTTAATCTTGTCCACTTTCTCCTGTCAGTTTTCTTCTGAGCTGAACACCCCAAGATGTATGAAATCAATTTCAGTGTCGCTTTGCGATTTACAGGTGGTCAGTTTTAATGAATACATGCAAAACAATTCTTAAGGATTGCTGGTAAGCAGGACTTGCGATTTATTTAGTGATTTTTGTTTATCTGAGACTGGTTGACCTTTTGTATGTTCTGTATTTACAATTCTGTTACTTGTACCTACATATCTAGGAACCTTAACCTCACGTCTTCTTGTAGTTAATACATACATGTTTATGATATAATGTATACAATTAACATTGGTATTGAGTTGTATAATTGCATTACACATATACATTGTTACATTTTGATGTGCCTGACAAAATGTAGTTTCTGCTAACTTATACCCCCTCTTTAAGAGGGAGACATCATTTTTAGAATGTAGGACAGAAAGTCACAGGGCAAAAAGCCATGGACAAAAAGTCACAAAAAGAAATTTTATGAAAGTAGGACAAAATGTCACAGGACAAAAAGTCACAATTTTATAAGAAAATACGACAAACAGTCACAATTAGAAATTTTTAGGAAAGTAGGACAAAATGTCACAGTTTATAAGAAAATAAAAATATATATTGATTTTGATATATATTTGAAAACATATCTGTTCTTTATGTAAAGTTTTAGAAAATTTTTATGCAAATTTATGTTTTCTATGAGAATCTATATTAATTTCAAACTTTCGATTTTGATAATAGTTATAATAAAATTGTTTATATCCCTTTTATTGTAACATATCAATAAGATTTTTAAAAAGAGAGATTTTCATTGATATAAAATAAAGATAAGTTTTGTGATAATTTGGTTTACTATACTACATATTAATGATTGTCAAAACAAAATCTGATGGCAGAATTATGGTTGGCTTCCTTTCACTCCAAATTATTGTCAAAAGAAGTGAACTGTCATACAATAATTGCTATATAAACAAGTTAATGATATTTTGTTTCTCATCATCTAATAATGAACTGAAAGTGCTAAATGTGGCAAAATAAATAACAAAATTAAAGAATGATGACATACATTCCCTTCTACCTCCCATACACTGTAGGAAATGTCTGGTGTCGGAACAATGGCAAATTTAGTGAGCAGTTGGGTACCACCTGTTATTGTTAACTTAA
Source organism: Ostrea edulis (assembly GCF_947568905.1). Taxonomy (NCBI): domain Eukaryota; kingdom Metazoa; phylum Mollusca; class Bivalvia; order Ostreida; family Ostreidae; genus Ostrea; species Ostrea edulis. Next base: position 61,213,402 of record NC_079172.1, on the reverse strand, counting down.
AAGTATGCATGGGGGTCTCATTTGCTAAGTTGTTTTGCCTGTGATTTTTTGTCCTACTGATTTTGTGACTTTTTGTCCTGTGACTTTCTGTCCGTATATCAGTTTTTATACCAACAGGACGTATTATGATACAGTGATATCTGTACATCCATCCTTCCGTCTGTTCAGGTGACGTACTGTTTGCAATTGGTCAGCATCCTTTGTCGTCCGTCGTGTGTTAACAATTGAACATTTCTAACTTCTAGATAACTATCGTTCCCATTCTTTTCAAATTTAGTATGTAGATGTGCATATCATTAAACATGAGGATTATCTTCCCAAATGTTATTATATAGTGGATCTAAGTGGGGTGGTAGATGAAGGATACATTGTAAGCAGTTCTCGTCACGTCATATATATATATATATATATATATATATATATATATATACAGTGTTTTATCCAGCATTTAGATGTTACTACCCATTTTATATTTAAGGGAATTTTTGAGAATGCAGTCATGAGCTTCCAGGGAGTGGGAATGGGGGATATCCATAGAATATGATATCCACAGATTATTACAGCATCATATAAATTGATTGATTACTCATTTTATCTATATTGTAAGAGTCTGACAAATATAGAAAATGACTTAGAATATATGTAAATGATTTTTGTTGAAAATTCGCAAACAATTTTGTGAAGTTTCTACAAATGAAGGGGATTTTTTATCTGTGGAAGGGGAAATATCCATTTGTTGCCAAAGGGGAAAGGTACCTTTTACCGGTAGTAAAAACAACCTAGATAAATCCCTGATATATATATATATATATATATATATATATATATATATATATATATATATATATGGCTTTAAACTTTGTACAATGTTTCAATGCCATTTACAGATGTGCATATTGAATGTGAGGATCCAATTATCATCCTTAAAGTTATAGTGGATCTAAGAGTAGTGGATTGTAAGAGATTTTCTTCCCATATGGTTTATCGGATAGCCTTCAAATTTTGTACAAAACTTCATTATCATTTCACATTGTTCTTGGAATTCGTATTTTCCTCCAGTTTATAGTTAATCAAAAGGAGCATTGCATAGGTTATTTTATTCATGTACAAGGGTATATGTTCATTGTACTCGTGGTACTTCAGCATAACAGTAATTATTTTTGTATCGTATACAGCCATGACATTAATCACATCAATTTTCCTCAATGCACAAAGTGCAGATCATAATTTCTATGTTCCTGCATAAATGTTCAAATTGAATATAATAATTGTAGAGGCAACCAAAAGAGTTTGGAGAAACATGAGGGATGACTCTAGGAGGAGAGATAATGGGAGGATGGAACGCCATCGTCGCCAGAGCAAGATGGCCAAACGCATAAGAGATGTAAGTATTTCTAATATCATGGTGTTAGAAAAGCACCATTTATTAGCTTTTCACGGGCCTATAATGTACCGTTGGTGGTAATCTTGTTAACTTCTTAATAATTACCATTTTAATTCTCAAAAATCTTCTTCTCTATTATCGCACATGTGTAAGAAAAACTAAATTCATAGTCAGGTACAGCAGGAAAATTTCTACCAAAATTGTAAATTTCATAATCCCCAGGCTCTGACTCGCAGGGAAGGGCCAAACTTGTTATATAGTATTTTATGTGTAAAACACTTAAATAACATTCTTTAGTATTGTTGATATTTAATATTGAAATGTAAAACTTATACGGTATCAATTTTGATACACCAGATGCGCATTTCGACAAATAATGTCTCTTCAGTGATGCTCAACCGAAATGTTTGAACTCCGAAATAACTATGAAGTTTTAGATCTAAATATAGCCAAAAACAGCGTGCCAAACAAGTGGAGCCAAATTCGTCCAAGGATAAGAGCTATGCATGAGGGAGATAATCCTTAATTTTGAAATGAATTTCTAAATTTTATAACAGCAATTAAATATACATCCGTATGGATATTTAGAAAGAACAGGTAGTCCTTCACCAAAATTATCAATTTTAATGATCACAGGGATAGGGGATTTGGCATCAGGGTGGGGCCAAAATGATCAGTTACTAAATATGTGAATAAAAGAACCATTTGAACTGTCCTGTTTGTCACAAAATCTTGTGAATGCTTCTCGTATATGACTTATCAGATAGACTCGAAACTTTGTACAATGCTTCAATGCCATTTGTAGATGTGTATATTTTTGGGACATGAGGATCCTATTATTTTGCAGATGTGCATATTGTTGGGACATGAGGATCCAATTACTTTCCTTAAAGTTATATTGGATCTAAGAGGAGCAGAGGGTGTAAAATTGTTTGTGAACACTTCTTCTATTTGTCTTATAATGTCTATGTTCTTGCCCATGCTTTCTCCTCCATATCATGCAGTACTGTTGACGCACTTCCAATTTAGGGAGCTAGGGAGACATTTGTTTTTCATAAAAGCGATTTCTAGTTTTATGTTTTCTATTATACAGAGGCTGTGAAACGCGTGTGGAGGAACATGCGTGACGACCACCACAGAAGGGCAAGTGGAAAATTAGATCAACACAGACAGAAGAGCAAAGCCTCAAAGCGGAAAAGAGATGTAATGAGTCAATACTTTGTATACTGTAACGATATTGTACATGTTCATGTACTTCAATGAAATCCAAAATAGTATCTGTAATAATGTTGTGAGTCTTACATAAAAGTAAACACTACAAGATGCAATGATCAATATACTAAATTAAGAGTGACAAAAATAGATACATTGTTATTAAATGTTGCATATTCTTACCTGCTTATATATGTTTTAGAAACTGAAGAGCAGACTTCTTCAACTGGAACGAGATCAGATATACTCTAGCAAAGAGAAGAAGAGCATCCGCCGAGCCCTGACATCGGACACAATGTTTCCAGAGGTCACGGATGACGAGGATGACTAAAGGAGAGTGTCAATTCAATTTACGTGGGAGTCAAGCAGGTTGACAGAGGTGAAGAGGGTCCTCGATACGGACTACAGAAAGGCAATATCTGCACAATCCCGTAGACAGAAATCATCTGTGAATCGCAGTTCGACGGATGTGGTTAGAACTCAACCACCCAAGGATATTCCCAGATGGGCTGTGTCGGCCGAGTATGAAGAGGTACTCGGATTTTTTATTTTCTATCATTAATATATGTATTACCATATCATTTAATATTGTTAAGCATAAAATATTTTAAAAGTTCAAGTTATAAATGTATAACCAATTATATGTTTCAAATTAT